>NC_135955.1:2714729-2796180 GCF_053455715.1 Rhinoraja longicauda | reverse complement strand
TTTGTCCCGCCCCCCCCCCCCCCCCCGACGTCAGTCTGAAGAAAGGTCTCGACCCGAAACGTCACCTGTTCCTTCTCTCCTGAGATGCTGCCCTGACCCGCTGAGTTACTCCAGCGTTTTTGTGAAATGAATACCTTCGATTTGTACCAGCATCTGCAGTTATTTCCTTACACAGGTCGAGTCGATGAATATTTTTAGAGCAGAGAGAGAGAGATAGATTCTTAATTAGTACGGGTGTCCGGGGCAATGGGGAGAAGGCAGGAAAATGGAGTTGGGAGGCAGAGACAGATCGGCCATGATTGAATGGTAGACCTGATGGGCCGAGTGGCCCAACTCTGCCCCCTCCCGTGACGTATCAACTCGTGAGTAACCTTATCGCAGTCGCGGACTGCCGCACCAACTTTGTAAATAAAACCCGATCCTTGGCAAGGATCCATGAACTGGCTGACCCTGCGTGCCTGCCAGCTTTTTCCTCGAGCAGCTTGCGTCTGGCCACACGAGGGTTTCCAGTTCCGACTCCTCTGACCTTGTACCAGAGACCGGTGGAGCTGCTGGTGCGGTCCGGTCCGGTCCGGTCCCCGCGCGAGATGTAATGCCGAGGCTTTGCAAGGCGAAGGCCGGCCGCATTTGGAGTACTGTCAGCAGGCTTGGGGCCCCCATATCTGAGGAAGGGATGTGCTGGCACTGGGGAGGGCCCAGAGGAGGTTTACCAGAATGACCCCAGGAATGAGTGGGTTAATGTATGATAAGAAAATAACTGCAGATGCTGGTACAAATCGGAGGTATTTATTTCACAAAATGCTGGAGTAACTCAGCGGGTCAGGCAGCATCTCAGGAGAGAAGGAATGGGCGACGTTATACTGGAATTTAGAAGGATGAGAGGGGATCTTATCGAAACGTATAAGATTATTAAGGGGTTGGACACGTTAGAGGCAGGAAACATGTTCCCAATGTTGGGGGAGTCCAGAACAAGGGGCCACAGTTTGAGAATAAGGGGTAGGCCATTTAGAACTGAGATGAGGAAAAAACTTTTTCAGTCAGAGAGTTGTGAATCTGTGGAATTCCCTGCCTCAGAGGGCAGTGGAGGCCAATTCTCTGAATGCATTCAAGAGAGAGCTAGATAGAGCTCTTAAGGATAGCGGAGTCAGGGGGTATGGGGAGAAGGCAGGAACAGGGTACTGATTGAGAATGATCAGCCATGACCACATTGAATGGCGGTGCTGGCTCGAAGGGCCGAATGGCCTCCTCCCGCACCTATTGTCTATTGTTTCGGGTCGAGACCCTTCCATTAGTCTGAAGAAGGGTCTCGACCCGAAACGTCACCCATTCCTTCTCTCCTGAGATGCTGCCTGACCTGCTGAGTTACTCCAGCATTTTGTGAATAAATACCGTTGAATTGGACCAGCATCTGCAGTTATTTTCTTACACTACTTAAAGTGGGACATAGTTCCACATGACGTGGACAGGTTGCGCTGAAGGATTTGTTTTTGTGCTCCGAGCCTCTGACTCTGTCTGCACTGCACCTGCACTGTTTTGAATTTTGGACTTTCACTAATGTGAGGGGGATGTGTTCTGTTAATGGCAAAACTCTTCACTACATTGATGTGCAGAAGGTTCTCTGGGTCTAAGAGCCTAACTACCTGAAAGTGGCAACGCAAGAGTGGCAACGAAGGCCGTGTGGGCCAAGATAGACACAAAATGCTGGAGTAACTCAGCGGGTCAGGCAGCATCTCTGTGGAGGAGTCAAGTCAAGTCTCCAGCACTCTGTGAAACGTCACCTACCCATGTTCTCCACAGAGATGCTGCCTGACCCGCTGAGTTACTCCAGCACTCTGTGAAACGTCACCTATCCGTGTTCTCCACAGATGCTGCCTGACCCGCTGGGTTACTCCAGCACTCTGTGAAACGTCACCGATCCATGTTCTCCACAGATGCTGCCTGACCCGCTGGGTTACTCCAGCACTCTGTGAAACGTCACCTACCCGTGTTCTCCACACAGATGCTGCCTGACCCGCTGGGTTACTCCAGCACTCCTGGTCTACTGTAGTTTTCCACTGTCGATCTGCTGGTGATAAGTATCGCTGTGATCTGCTTCCTTCCCCTAGAGCTGTGGCTGCCTTCTCTCCACCAGTGGCCCGCGACGCACAGAGTTCTACGACGATCCAGTGGCTGCCGTGCGGGACATACCAGACGGCTCCACGCTACTTGTGGGAGGTGAGCACACCCCTGACATCGCTCCCCCTCCCGTCTGTCTGCCCCTGCCCCGGGCCTTGACAGTGCCCCGTGCTGTGGCAACCAGTCCCCTCTGCCGTTCAGTCACGGCCGATCGATCTTTCCTTCTCAACCCCATTCTCCTGCCTCCTCCCCTGACACCCGTACTAATCAGGAATCTAGCTGTCTTTAGTTCAGAGACAACAGCGCAGAAACAGGCCCTATCGGCCCACCGGGTCCGGGCCGACCAGCGATCCCCGCATACATTAACGCCATCCTATACCCACTGGGGCCAATTTCTTTACATTTATGCCAACCCAATTAACCTACAAGGCGGCACGGTGGCGCAGCGGTAGAGTTGCCGCCTTACAGCGAATGCAGCGTCGGAGACTCGGGTTCGATCCTGACTACGGGCGCCGTCTGTACGGAGTTTGTGCGTTCTCCCCGTGACCTGCGAGTGTTTTCTCCGAGATCTTCGGTTTCCTCCCACACTCCAAAGACGTACAGGTTTGTAGGTTAATTGACTGGGTAAATGTAAAAATTGTCCCTAGTGTGTGTAGGATAGTGTTAGTGTGCGGGGATCGCTGGGCGGCGCGGACCCGGTGGGCCGAAGGGCCTGTTTCAGCGCTGTACCTCTAAAAATAAAAAAAATCTACAAACCTGCACGTCTTTGGCATGCGGGAGGATACCGAAGATCTCGGAGAAAACCCACGCATGTCACGGGGAGAACGTGCAAACTCCGTACAGACGGCGCCTGTAGTCGGGATCGAACCCGAGTCTCCGGCGCTGTGAGGCAGCAACTCTACCGCTGCGCCACCGTGACCGCCCTTAACCTGCTGAGTTACTCCAGCATGTTGAGTCTGTCTTACTAAACCATTGGTCGGGTTATGGGGGGGAGTGCCAGTTACCACACTGCAAGAAGGAGGTGACTGGGCTGGAGCGGGTGTGGAGGAGGTTCACTAAAACGCTGCCTGGGATTGTCAGATGGGTGGACTAAGTGTCTAAGGCTGGAAGTGAAAATGAGACTTGATTTGTGGGTCAGTGCCACACTTGGGTGTCAGAGGCTGTTGGGAGAAGGCACACTGGAATTTAGAAGGATGAGAGGAGATCTTATCGAAACGTATACGATTATTAAGGGGTTGGACACGTTGGAGGCAGGAAACATGTTCCCAAATTTGGGGGAGTCCAGAACAAGGGGCCACAGTTTAAGAATAAGGGGTAGGCCATTTAGAACTGAGATGAGGAAAAACCTTTTCAGTCAGAGAGTTGTAAATCTGTGGAATTCTCTGCCTCAGAAGGCAGTGGAGGCCAATTCTCTGAATGCATTCAAGAGAGAGCTGGATAGAGCTCTTAAGGATAGCGGAGTCAGGGGGGTATGGGGAGAAGGCAGGAACGGGGTACTGATTGAGAATGATCAGCCACGATCGCATTGAATGGCGGTGCTGGCTCGAAGGGCCGAATGGCCTCCTCCTGCACCTATTGTCTATTGGCAGGAGAATGGGGCTGAGAGAGGAAAATAGTCATCTCCAACCAGTTTTCCACAGGGTAGGGGAATCAACAACCAGAGGACACACTGGGAGTGTCACAGGAATCAGTGGGTTAGCGTATGATGAGCGTTTGTCAACACTGGGCCTGCACTCGCTGGAGTTGAGAAGGATGAGGGGGGACCTCATTAAAACTCACCAAATAGTGAAAGGCACAGGTAGAGTGGATGTGGAGAGGATGTTTCCACCAGTGGGAGAGTCTAGAACCAGAGGGCACAGCCTCAGAATTAAAGGACGTTCTTTTAGGAAGGAGATGAGGCGGAATTTCTTTCGTCAAGAGGGTGGTGAATCTGTGGAATTCTTTGCCACAGAAGTCAGTGGTCAAGTCAAGTCAGTGGATATTTCTCAGGCAGAGATGGGGCGGTCACGGTGGCGCAGCGGTAGAGTTGCCGCCTCACAGCGAATGCAGCGCCGGAGACCCGGGTTCCATCCCGACTACGGGCGCTGTCTGTACGGAGCTTGTACGTTCTCCCCGTGACCTGCGTGGGTTTTCTCTGAGATCTTCGGTTTCCTCCCACACTCCAAAGACGTGCAGGTTTGTAGGTTAATTGGCTTGGTAAATGTAAAAATTGTCCCTGGCGTGTGTAGGATAATGTTAGTGTGCGGGGATCGCTGGTCGGCGCGGACCCGGTGGGCCAAAAGGGCCTGTTTCCGCGCTGTATCTCTAAACTAAACTAAGACGGGCAGCACGTCTGGAGAGAAGGAACGGGTGACGTTTCGGGTCGAGACGTTTCGGGTCGAGACTCTTCTTCAGACTCGAACGTCACCCATTCCTTCTTTCCAGAGATGCTGCCTGTCCCGTTCGAGTTACTCCAAGATTTTGAGTCTATCTTCGATTGAAACCAGCATCTGCAATTCCTTCCTACACAATGTCGGGGTACTGGGAAAAGGGGAGGTCCATATCCCTCCCCTCTCCCCCATCCCTCCCTCCCCCCCTCTCTCCCCACCCCTCCCTCCCTCCACAAATACCACACCATCTCTCATCACCCTCCCCCCTCCCTCCCCCCTTCACTCCCACACCCCCTCGAATTGGTGGTGGGGGAAAGAGGGGTACTAGGAAAAGGGGAGGTCCATATCCCTCCACTCTCCCCCATCCCTCCCTCCACCCCTCTCTCCCCACCCCTCCCTCCCTCCACAAATACCACCCCATCTCTCATCACCCTCCCCCCCTCCATCCCCCCTTCACTCCCACACCCCCTCCCGGATACAATGGAAACCCAAAGAGGACGGGCCAAAGGGGAGAGTGTGGGGAGTGTAAGAGTGGGGATGGGGCACGAGAGAATGGGGGAGCGGGGAATGGGCCCAACGGGCCCACTTTGTCTAGTGTCTTATAAAGTTGTACCACAACCCCTCGGATTAATCCTCCATGCATTTGCTAATGGAATGTGTCATTTTACACACCCATTCTGTACCTTAAGGGTTAATTGTACACACTTTCTTAGCATTTTCTGGTCATCCCAAAAAGGTGTCGCTCCATTTTATTATTACAATTAATCTCCCTCTGCCAGTTGGAGTGGTACAGCGTGGACAAAAGGCCCTTCGGCCCAACTTGCCCATGCCGACCAACATGTCCCAGACACACTAGTCCCACCTGCCTGCATTTGGCCCTCATCCCTCCAAACCTGACCTATCCATGTACCGGTCTTAACTGTTTCTTAAACGTTGGGACAGTCCCAGCCTCAACTACTTCCTCTGGCAACCCGTTCCATGCACCCACCACCCTTTGTGTGGAAAAAGATCCTCCTCGGATTCCTATTCCGGAATGGAGTGGATGCGGAGAGGATGTTTCCACTAGTGGGAGAGTCTAGGACCGGAGGGCACAGCCTCAGAATTAAAGGACGTACCTTTAGGAAGGAGATGAGGAGGAATTTAGAGTTTAGAAGGAGTTTAGAGTTTAGAAGGATGAGAGGGGATCTTATAGAATAGAAACATATAAAATTAGAAAAGGACTGGACAAGCTAGATGCGGGAAAAATGTTCCCAATGTTGGGGGAATAAAGGGGAATAAAGTCTTCGAATAAAGGGGAGGCCATTTAAAACTGAGGTGAGAAAAAACCTTTTCATCCAGAGAGTTGTGAATTTGTGGAATTCTCTGCCACAGAGGGTACTGGAGACCAATTCACTGGATGGATTTAAGAGAATTAGATAGAGCTCTAGGGGCTAGTAGAATCAAGGGATATGGGGAGAAGGCAGGCACGGGTTATTGATTGGGGACGATCAGCCATGATCACAATGAATGGTGGGTGCGGGCTTGAAGGGCCGAATGGCCTCCTCCTGCACCTATTTTCTATGTTTCTATGAATTTCTTTAGTCAGAGGGTGGTGAATCTGTGGGATTGTTTGCCACAGAAGGCCGTGGAGGCCAAGTCAGTGGATATTTCTAAGGCAGAGATAGGTAGATTCTGGATTAGTACAGGTGTCGGGGGTTATGGGGAGAAGGCAGGAGAATGGGGTTTGGAGGGAGAGATAGATCAGCCATGATTGAATGGCGGAGTGGACTTGATGGGGCGAATGGCCTAATTCTGCTCCTATCGCTTTTGTCTTTCCCCCTATGTCCTCTGGTTTGCTCCCTTAGTTTAGAGTTTAGAGATACAGCGCGGAAAAGGGCCCCTTCGGCCCACCGGGTCCACGCCGACCAGCGATCCCTGCACATTAACACTCTCCTGCGCACACTTGAGACAATTTTTTACATTTTTACACATGCACCAAGCCAATTAACCTACATACCTGTACGTCCAGAGGGGACTGGTACAGACAGGCACCCGGGATCGAACCCGGGTCTCCGGCGCTGCATTCGCTATAAGTCAGCAACTCTACCGCTGTGCCACCGTGACCGCCCCCATCTCTGCCTGGGAAATATCCTCTGCCTTCTGTGGCAGAGAATTCCACAGATTCACCACCCCCTGACGAGTGAAATTCGTCCTCGGGCAGCAACTCGACCGATGCGCCACCTCACATTAGCGCGTTCTCTGTTTGAACCGGGTGAGATTGGAGCCATTGGGATGTGCAGTCATACTCTGTCCTGCCCTGCACCCTACCCTCTCTGACTGTTGAAGTTCGATTCTACTAGACAGACAACAATACTACCATAAAGTGGTAAAACATTAACTTCTTTATCACGTCAGCGGCAATGGGAGAGCAACAACTAGACACTCCAGGACCCCACTCACTTACAGAGTGCTTCAGCAGCATTTGTATACACCAAATACAATAGGTTTTTAGAAGCGATAACAGAACCAGACACCCTACGCAGGTGGGTCTTGCAAGGGGATAGGAATTCAATGAATCACTATCACTGGCCATTGTCCGAGGTCATTAATTCAGTCTATTAACATAAACACACAGTCTGAAGACGGGTCTCGACCCGAAACGTCACCCATTCCTTCTCTCCTGAGATGCTGCCTGTCCTGCTGAGTTACTCCAGCATTTTATGAAAAAATACCTTCGATTTGTACCGGCATCTGCAGTTATTTTCTTATCCTTCCTGGGGCTCAACTGTAGGGTGATTGTAACGAGGCTCAGTCTACTCTGTCCTCTTCCTTTATATCCGTCTCCTGTCCTTTGTAAGATTACAACACCCCTTTTGTAATCTCAAGCCGGCATCTACGCACAGATAGACTTGCAGGCGTCTGAGGTATGCAATTGACAGCTCATCTTCATGTAGCATTTGGTCACAAACACCTTAACCCTTAAATCCCCTTTTCTCCTTTACATGACTACCTGTGATGATACTGTAAAAATGCAGAATATAATAATAATAATAATAATATATTTATTTTATATAGCGCCTTATCACATGCACAAAGCGCTTTACAAATACAATTAACATAGGAACAAACAGACAAACAATCCTGACGGAAAAGCGGCGAATACACAACGCCAGCGTCCTCTCACGTCAGGGTCCGGCAGTAGACATTAAAGAACACAAGACACACAGATACAATTTTTTACACAAAACAGCCATCACAGTGATTGCTCTAGGCATACCCTCACTGTGATGGAAGGCAAAGTCTTATCTCCTCCTCGTTCTTCTCCCGTGGCGCCACGAGGCAGTCGAGGCTCCCAACCCCTTGAAGCCCCCACCGGGCGATGTAAAGTCCCAGGGTCGAGCCGAGCAGGCCGATGAAAGTCCTGAGCCCCCACCGGGCGATGGAAAATGCCACGGCCGAGCCACGCAGGGCGATGAGAGTCCTGAGCCCCCACCGGGCGAAGTAAAGTGCTGCGGCCGGGCCACGCAGGGTGATGAAGGGCCTGCGGGCGGGTTGATCGTGCCTCGTGCTTCGGGGCGGTCGAAGCTGCTACGGCTGGAGCTCCCAAAAGCCGGTCGCCAGCCAGCGACCTGCGAACTCCCGATGTTGCGGTCTGCAGGGCCCACGGCCGAAGCCTCCGAGATGGTAAGTCCAGGCCCTGCGACCGGAGTCTTCGAGGTCGATCCCAGCTGGAGGCCGCCGACTCCACGGTGTTAGGCCGTTGCGCGAACGGAGATACGACACGGTAAAGGTCGCATCTCCGTTGAGGAGGAGATTTAAAAAAGGTTTCCCCCAACCCCCCCACCACCCCCCTACATACACAGAATTAAAAATAAAACAAAACGTACATTTAACATCAACAATGACAACAAAACACAAAAAAAAACCGGAGAGACTGCCGGTGAGCCGCAGCTGCAGAACACAGCCACGCCCCTTTTGATCAATATGTCTCCTCTATCAAAATCACAGATTTTTGTTATTTTTCTTTTTAAATGTTTCTGCAAGTTTCAGCCCACCAAAACGGCGCCGTGACGTGCTACGGTTTTTAGGGTCGAGTGGTCTAACTTGTTCCTCTAGTATCTTTGGTTGAGATAGATTTGGCACTAGAGGCGTGTTAAAAGGAAAGTGGGAAATTCTTTGGAAGACTGGGGAAACCGGCTTGACATACGAACCTGTCCTCTCTGCCTCAGGGTTCGGTCTGTGTGGGATCCCGGAGAACCTCATCGGGGCGTTGCTGAAGACGGGCGTTAAGGGGATCACTGTCGTCAGCAACAATGCAGGGTGAGTGTGGGCCTTGTGGGAGGGGGCGAGGGTGGTCGTGGGGGGTGGGGTTCCTGTCCCAGCAGGATGTAGGCAGACCTGGTCTGCTCTGTGCCCCGGTCCAGTGTCAGAATCAGAATAACCTTTATTGTCATCCAAAAAAAAGCAAGTCTTTTGGACGAGATTCTGTCACCCACAGTCCAACAATAAGAGCAATAAAAATAAGCAATAACCACACACACAATCACAAACCAACACAAAACATCCATCACTGTGAGTCTCCTCCAGTCCCCTCCTCACTGTGATGGAAGGCCACAATGTCTTTTCTCTTCCCCTGCCGTCTTCTCCCGCGGACAGGCTGTTGAAGCTGCCACGTTCCAGGTCGCGCCGGACGGTGAAAGGTCCGCGGCGGGCCGACCCAAGCCCCGCCATCAGGGGCGGTCGCTGCCGCTGCATGTAACGGGACTCGTGCAGAAACTGGGTGGCGTAGCGGTAGAGCTGCGGCCTTGCAGCGCCAGGGACCTGGGTTCCATCCTGACGATGGGAGCTGTCTGTACTCTGGCCAGCACAATTTCCGCTGAGAGGTCAGCGCGCAACAAGAGCTTTTCACTGTGCCTCGGTACAGGCGGCACGGTGGCGCAGCGGTAGAGTTGCTGCTTTACAGCGAATGCAGCGCCGGAGACTCAGGTTCGATCCTGACTACGGGTGCTGCACTGTAAGGAGTTTGTACGTTCTCCCCGTGACCTGCGTGGGTTTTCTCCGAGATCTTCGGTTTCCTCCCACGCTCCAAAGACGTACAGGTATGTAGGTTAATTGGCTGGGTAAATGTAAAAATTGTCCCTAGTGGGTGTAGGATAGTGTTAATGTGCGGGGATCACTGGGCGGCACGGACTTGGTGGGCCGAAAAGGCCTGTTTCCGGCTGTATATATATGATATGATATGATACACGTGACAATAAACTGAACCGAAACTCTGAGGTAAAACTCGAAATCCCCGTGGCCTGCGTGGGTTTTCTCCGGGTGCTCCGGTTTCCCCCCCATACTCCAAAGACGTGCAGGTTTGTCGGTTAATTGGCTTTGGTAAAATTGTAAATTGTGTAGGATAGTGTTAGTGTGCGTGGACCGCTGGTCGGCGCGGACCCGGTGGGTCGAAGGGGCCTGTTTCCGCGCTGCGTCTCTACACTAAACTCAAAATTAAAATGAGGCGGTGGAAAGGCTCACAGGGGGCGGTGAATCGTGGGTGTTCAACGATACTAGAGGAGTAAGATGGACCACTCCATTGAAATCGCCTATACTGAAGTGTAGTACTCAAAGGAGCCATTTTAGTAAGCAAAACCCGCCGTTCGCTCTGCCTCTCGCAGTGTAATCAGTGTTTTGGGGGAACAGTATGTGTGAGGATACCAATTAAAATGCAGAATATATCTCATCTATCAATTCACAGATTTGTGTTATTTTTCTTTTTAAATGTTTCTGCAGGTTTCTGTTTACTAAAATGGCCGCCGTGACCTACTACGGTTGTTAGGGTCGAGTGGTCTATCTTGCTCCTCTAGTATCTTTGGTTGAGATGGATTTGGCACTAGAGGCGTGTTAAAAGGAAAGTGGAAGATTCTTTGTAAGACTGGGCAACTGGGTTGACATACGATGAGCGTTTGACCTGGAGTGGGTGGGTGGGTTACTAGAGGTGACATCTCTGGAGGGGAGGAATGGGTGATGAGGTTTCATGTTGAGACCCTTCTGCAGATCAGTGCAACAGTGAGGGAGGGGAATGCCACTGGGGGGAGGGGTTGAAATCTGCACCCTCTGGCAGCAACCGGTGAGAGGAGGGAGTGATGCGGAGGGGGGGGGTGTGGATCTACGACTGACCCTTGGGTCAAGAGCGTTGTCATGTGCACTTGGTGCAGCCTAAAAGGCCCGTAAATGCAGTAGCCCACAAGAAATGGCCGCACGGTGGCGCAGCGGTAGAGTTGCTGCCGCACAGCGTCGGAGACCCGGGTTCGATCCCGACTACGGGCGCCGTCTGTACGGAGTTTGCACGTCCTCCCCGTGACCTGCGTGGGTTTTCTCCCAGATCTTCGCTCTCCTCCCACACTCCAAAGACGTGCAGGTTTTGTAGGTTAAAGGTAGACACAAAATGCTGGAGTGACTCCGTGGGTCAGGCAGCATGTCGGGAGAGAAGGAATGGGTGACGTTTCGGGTCGAGACTCTCCTTCGGACTGAAGTCTCGACTCGAAACCTCGCCCATTCCTTCTCTCCTGACACGCTGCCTGACCCGCTGAGTTACTCCAGCATTTTGTCTACCTTCGATTTTTAAACCAGCATCTGCAGTTTTTTATATTTTCCTACAGGTTTGTAGGTTAATTGGCTTGGTGTAAGTGTAAATTGTTCCTCGTGCGTGCGGGGATCGCTGGTCGGTGCGGCCGACTCAGTGGGCCGAAGGGCCTGGTCACGTGCCTTTCTAAGTGGATGGCTCGATTGCAATCGTGAATGGTCTATCTGCGGACTGGTCTGCACGCAACAGATACTGTACCTCGGTACGCGTGCCAATAATCTAAACTATATACACAATGGAATGTTGGCCTTCATAACAAGAGGAGTTGAGTATAGGAGCAAATAGGTCCTTCTACAGTTGTACCGGGCCCTGGTGAGACCGCACCTGGAGTACTGTGTGCAGTTTTGGTCTCCAAATTTGAGGAAGGATATTCTTGCTATGGAGGGCGTGCAGTGTAGGTTCATTAGGTTAATTCCCAGAATGGCGGGACTGTCGTATGTTGAAAGGCTGGAGCGATTGGGCTTGTATACACTGGAATTTAGAAGGATGAGGGGGGATCTTATTGAAACATATAAGATAATTAGGGGATTGGACACATTAGAGGCAGGAAACATGTTCCCAATGTTGGGGGAGTCCAGAACAAGGGGCCACAGTTTAAGAATAAGGGGTAGGCCATTTAGAACGGAGATGAGGAAGAACTTTTTCAGTCAGAGAGTGGTGAAGGTGTGGAATTCTCTGCCTCAGAAGGCAGTGGAGGCCAGTTCGTTGGATGCTTTCAAGAGAGAGCTGGATAGAGCTCTTAAGGATAGCGGAGTGAGGGGGTATGGGGAGAAGGCAGGAACGGGGTACTGATTGAGAGTGATCAGCCATGATCGCATTGAATGGCGGTGCTGGCTCGAAGGGCTGAATGGCCTCCTCCTGCACCTATTGTCTATTGTCTATTGTAACCATAAAAATCCATGTCTTTAGTGCAACAAAAGAATCAGCGTTGAGTTGAGTTCAGTTTAGTTTATTGTCACGTGCACCGACCGAGGTGCAATGAAAAGCTTTTTTGCTGCGTGTTATCCAGCCAGCGGAAAGACAATGCGTGATTACAATCGAGCCTTTCACAGTGCACAGATACAGGGAAAAAGGGAGTAACGTTTAGTGCAAGGTAAAGTCCGATTAAGGATCTTGCGAGGGTCACCAAAGAGGTAGATGGTAGTTCAGGACTGCTCTCTAGTTGTTGTATGGTTGCACAGTCCATAGAAGACCATAGTCGCGGAGGTTAGTGTTGTGCAGTGTTCAAGTGCCTGATGGGTTGTAGAAACATAGAAACATAGAAAATAGGTGCAGGAGTAGGCCATTCGGCCCTTCGAGCCTGCACCGCCACTCAATATGATCATGGCTGATCATCCAACTCAGTATCCCGTACCTGCCTTCTCTCCATACCCCCTGATCCCTTTAGCCACAAGGGCCACATCTAACTCCCTCTTAAATATAGCCAATGAACTGGCCTCAACTACCTTCTGTGGCAGAGAATTCCACAGATTCACCACTCTCTGTGTGAAGAAAAACTTTCTCATCTCAGTCCTAAAAGACTTCCCCCTTATCTTTAAACTGTGACCCCCTTGTTCTGGACTTCCCCAACATTGGGAACAATCTTCCTGCATCTAGCCTGTCCAACCCCTTAAGAATTTTGTACGTTTCTGGGAAGAGTTGTTGGGAAGAAGCTGTTGGGGCAGAAGCTGTTCCTGAACCTGGAGGTCACGGTTTTCAGGCTCCTGTGTACCACCTTCCCGATGGTAACGTGTGAGATGAGAGTGTGGCCAGGGTTCAAGTCAAGTCATGTTTATTTGTCACGTACACATACAAAGATGTGCACTGAAATGAAAGTGGCAACGCCTGCGGATTGTGCTAAACTACAAAACAGAATAGAAAAAAAAAATGTAAACACAAAAAATGAATTAATACAGTCATTTAAATGAGTCCTTGGTGATTTGAGAGTTAACAGTCCTGATGGCCTGTGGGAAGAAACTCCGTCTCATCCTCTCCGTTTTCACAGCGTGACAGCGGAGGCGTTTGCCTGACCGTAGCAGCTGGAACAGTCCGTTGCTGGGGTGGTAGGGGTCCCTCATAATGTTGCTGGCTCTGGATCTGCACCTCCTGATGTATAGGTCCTGCAGGGGGGCGAGTGTAGTTCCCATGGGGCGTTCAGCCGAACGCACTACTCTCTGCAGGGCCTTCCTGTCCTGGGCGTGGGTCTCTGATGATGCTGGCTGCCTTTTTGAGGCAGCGTCTCTTGTAGACCCCTTCAGTGGTGGGGGGGTCAGTACCCGTGATGGACCGGGCAGTGCCCACCACTCCCTGTAGATCCCCTTTGATGGTGGGGGGGGTCAGTACCCGTGATGGACCGGGGCAGTGCCCACCACTCTGTAGATCCCTTCCATGGTGGGGGGGTCAGTGCCCGTGATGGACCGGGCAGTGCCCACCACTCTCTGTAGATCCCCTTTGATGGTGGGGAGGGAGGTCAGTACCCGTGAAGTTCCCAGTTGCTGAGGATAGTGTTGTACAGTGATGGCCGCTGTGAAGAAGCTGTTTCTACACCTGGTTCTCGGCCTCCTGCACCGCCTTCACGATGGGACCGTGTGTCGTGGGTCTTTCCGGTTTAGTTTAGAGATACAGCGCGGGAACAGACCCCCTTCGGCCCACCGTGTCCGCGCCGACCAGCGATCCCCGCACGCTAACACTATCCTACACCCACCAGGGACAATTGTTTAATATTTACCAAGCCGATTAACCTACATACCTGCATGTCTTTGGAGTGTGGGAGGGAACCGAAGATCTCGGAGAAAACCCACGCAGGTCACGGGGAGAACGTACAAACCCCGTGCAGACGGCGCCCGTAGTCGGGATGGAACCCGGGTCTCCGGCGCTGCATTCGCTGAAAGGCGGCAACTCTACCGCCGCTCCACCGTTTATCTGCGTGTCTCCTCGTTCCGCGGCGGGGGGGGGGGTGGGGCGTGGCGGGTCTGTGCTGCCGCGTACGTGAACCTGTCGCCTGGGGCCGTGTCTCCGCAGGGTGGACAACTTTGGCCTGGGGCTCCTGCTCCAGACCAAACAGATCAAGCGCATGGTCTCCTCCTACGTGGGCGAGAACGCCGAGTTTGAGCGGCAGTACCTGGCGGGGGAGCTGGAGGTGGAGCTGACGCCACAGGTGAGGAAGCCACGGGGCCACACAACGCCTGCGTCCCACCGTCCCATCCGGACTTTGACCTCCGTCGCTTCCCGTCGTTCCAGCACGGAAACACGCCCTTCAGCCCATCTTTCCCACGCCGGCCGCCATTTGGAACCCTGTGCCTGCCACAGAGGGACGTGGAGGCCAAGTCAATGGATGTTTTTAAGGCAGAGATAGATAGATTCTTGATTAGTACGGGTATCGGGGGTTACGGGGAGAAGGCAGGAGAATGGGGTTAGGAGGGAGAGATGGATCAGCCATGATTGACTGGTGTAAGAAAATAACTGCAGATGTTGGTACAAATCGCAGGTATTTATTCACAAAATGCTGGAGTAACTCAGCAGGTCAGGCAGCATCTCGGGAGAGAAGGAATGGGTGACATTTCGGGTCGAGACCCTTCTTCAGACTGATGTCAGAGGGGCGGGACAAAGGAAGGATATAGGTGGAGACAGGAAGATAGAGGGAGATCTGGGAAGGGGGAGGTGAAGAGAGGGACAGAGGAACTATCTAAAGTTGGAGAACCATGATTGAATGGTGGAATAGGCGTGATGGGCCGAATGGTCCAATTCTGCACCTATCACACTTATGACCTTGTGTCCCATCTGCACCTGTCCCACCTGCCCACCTTTGGCCCATATCCCTCCAAACCTGTCCTATCCATGTACCTGCCTAACTGTTTCTTAAACGATGGGATAGTCCCAGCCTCAACTACCTCCTCCGGCAGCTCGTTCCATCCACCCACCACCCTTTGTGTGAAAAAGTTACAGGTCAGGTACTTATTAAATCTTTTCCCCTTCACCTTAAACCTGTGTCCTCTGGTCCTCGAATTCCCTGCTCTGGGCAAGAGACTCTGTACGTCTACCCAATCTGTTTGTCTCATGATGTTATACACCTCCATAAGATCATCCCTCATCCTCCTGCACTCCAGGGAATAGAGACCCAACATACTCGGCCTCTCCCTATAGCTCACACCCTCTAGTCGTGGCAACATCCTCGTAAATCCTATGTGCACCCTTGACTGACTGATGAAGGCCAATATGCCATAAGGCTTTTTGACCACCCTATCTTCCTGCGACTCGACCTTCAAGGAACCATGCACCTGCACTCCTAGATCCCTCTGCTCCACAACGCTCCCCAGAGGCCTACCATTCACTGTGTAGGTCCTGCCCATGTTCTGCCCTTTGGTCTTTGACGTTTCCGCCTTCGGGGGAGAGAGTTTAGAGACGGAAACAGGCCCTTTCGGCCCACCGGGTCCGCGCCGACCAGCGATCCTCGCACGTCAACACTACCCTCCACACCCACTAGGGACCATTTTTACATTTTACCGAGCCAATTAACCTACAAAACCTGCGCGTCTTTGGAGTGTGGGAGGAAACTGAAGATCGCGGAGAAAACCCACGCGGGTCACGGGGAGAACGTACAAACTCCGTACCGACAGCGCCCGTAGTCAGGATCGAACGGGGGGCGGGATTCCGACTGTCCACCCCGTCTACACTTCCCTTACCTTTATCCACTTTCATCAGGTCTCCCTCAGCCACTGAGAGAACAATCCAAGACTGTCCACTCTCTCCTTGACAGCTAATACCCCCTAATCCATGCAGCGTCCTGTTAGAGACCTCTTCTTGTCCTTTCGGAAGGTAGCAAATGTGACCCATATTATTTAAGAACGTAAGGAGAGATGAAACACAGCCAGGGTTCTGGAGTACAGTCTCACCGATTCCTTTTCTCCGGAGATGCTGCCTGACCCGCTGAGTTACTCCAGCACTCTGTGAAACGTCACCTATCCATGTTCTCCACAGATGCTGCCTGACCCGCTGAGTTACTCCAGCACTCTGTGTAACTGGGAACTACAGACCACTTAGCTTGACAGTGGCAGTGGGGAAAATGCTGGAATAATAATTATAATGACAAGAATTGGAAACACGAGGAACTGCAGAGGCTGGAATCGTGTGCGGAACACAAAGTGCTGGAGGAACTCAGTGGGTCGGGCAGCATCTGTGGAGGGAAGTGATGAAGGGGACCCAATCCAAAAACATGCCCTCCAGAGATGCTGCCTGACCTGTTCAGTTGTTTCAGCACTTTGTGTTCAATGGAAAATCTTCGGGTCGGGCTGAGTCAGTTGTCATCAGAAATCCACATGGAAATGAGCAAAGCAGTTGATCTGGGTCACCACACTGTAAGTTTGTTTTAAAGGTAGGAAGTCAAATTTAGTGATCCCTGCAGGGATATATTCACAAAATGCTGGAGTAACTCAGCGGGTCAGGCAGCATCTCAGGAGAGAAGGAATGGGTGACGTTTCGGGTCGAGACCCATCTTCAGACTGATGTCAGGGGGGCGTGACAAAGGAAGGATATAGGTGGAGACAGGAAGATAGGGGGAGATCTGGGAAGGAGGAGGGGAAGAGAGGGACAGAGGAACTATCTAAAGTTGGAGAAGTCGATGTTCATACCACTGGGCTGCAAACTGCCCAGACGAAATATGAGGTGCTGTTCCTCCAATTTCTGGTGGGCCTCACTATGGCACTGGAAGAGGCCCATGACAGAAAGGTCAGACTGGGAATGGGAGAGGGAGTTGAAGTGCTCAGCCACCGGGAGATCAGTTTGGTTAATGCGGACCGAGCGCAGGTGTTGAGCGAAGCGATCGCCGAGCCTGCGCTTGGTTTCGCCGATGTAAATAAGTTGACATCTAGAGCAGCGGATGCAATAGATGTAATTGTGATCAGTAAAAACGGTGGCGCGGCGGTGGAGTTGCAGCCCCACGGCGCCAGACCCGGGTTCCATCCCGACTGCGGGCGCCGTCTGTGCGGAGTTTGTACGTTCTCCCCGTGACCTGCGTGGGTTTTCTCCGAGATCTTCGGTTTCCTCCCACACTCCAAAGACGTGCAGGTGTGCAGGTTAATTGGCTGGGCAAATGTAAACATTGTCCCTAGTGGGTGTAGGATAGTGTTAGCGTGCGGGGATCGCTGGTCGGCGCCGACCCGGTGGGCCGAAGGGGCCTGTTTCCGCGCAGTATCTGTAAACTAAAATCCTCCTCGTCTCCTTCCTAAAGTCCTTTTATTCTTTGTCTTTCTCCACCCGCTGATCTTGAGAAGGAAGACACAAAAATGCTGGAGTAACTCAGCGGGTCGGGCAGCATCTCAGGAGGGAAGGAATGGGCAACGTCTCGAGCCGAGACCCTCCTTCAAGACTGATCGTCATTTGGTGACGCTGCCTGACCCGCTGGGTTACTCCAGCATTTAGACATAGGTGCAGGAGGAGGCCATTCGGCCCTTCGAGCCAGCACCGCCATTCAATGTGATCATGGCTGATCATTCTCAATCAGTACCCCGTTCCTGCCTTCTCCCCATACCCCCTGACTCCGCTATCCTTAAGAGCTCTATCTAGCTCTCTCTTGAATGCATTCAGAGAATTGGCCTCCACTGCCTTCTGAGGCAGAGAATTCCACAGATTCACAACTCTCTGACTGACATTTTGTGTCGACCTTTGATTTAAAGCACCATCTGCAGTTTATTTTCCTACAGATCTTGAGAAGGGTGTCTCTCCCCCATCCCTCCTGCCCCCCCCTCTCCTGCACCCCCTCTCCCGCCCCTCTACTCCTGCACCCCTCTTTTCCTGCACCCCCCACTATGTGAAGAGCGAAGGTTGGCGTCCGGAACGTTGGTGCTGTTGAGTATCTGTGACTGAGCTGTGGTGGGGGGGAGGGTGGGAGGGAGGGGGGGGGCTTTGCTGACCTGTGTATCGCGGCCCTCACCCGCCTTGTCTCCGCAGGGAACGTTGGCGGAGCGGATCCGCGCCGGGGGGGCCGGCATTCCCGCCTTCTTCACGCCTACCGCCTACGGCACGCTGATCGCGGACGGCGGCGCGCCCATCAAGTACAACGCGGACGGCAGCATCGGCATCGCCAGTGAGCCCAGGGAGGTGAGAGCCCATCGTCTCCGTCTGCCCGCCCCGTCTCGGTCTGCCCGCCCCGTCTCCGGTCTGCCCCGCCCCGTCTCGGTCTGCCCGCCCCGTCTCCGTCTGCCCCGCCCCGTCTCTGTCTGCCCTTCCCCGTCTCCGTCTGCCCCGACTCCGTCTGTCCCCCCGTCTCCGTCTGCCCCTCCCCGTCTCCGTCTGCTCGTCTCCGTCTGCCCCTCCCCCGTCTCCGTCTGCCCCCCCCCCCCACATCTCCGGTCTGCCCCTCCCCCGTCTCCGTCTGCTCGTCTCCGTCTGCCCCTCCCCCGTCTCCGTCTGCCCCGTCTCCGTCTGCTCGTCTCCGTCTGACCCTCCCCCCACGTCTCCAGTCTGCCCCCCTGTCTCCGTCTGCCCCTCCTCGTCTCCGTCTGCCCCTCCCCCGACTCCGTCTGCCCCACCGTCTCCGTCTGTCCCCCGTCTCCGTCTGCCCCCCCCCGTCTCCGTCTGCCCCCCGTCTCCGTCTGCCCCTCCCCCGACTCCGTCTGCCCCCGTCTCCGTCTGCCCCTCCCCGTCTCCGTCTGCCCCTCCCCCGACTCCGTCTGCCCCCCGTCTCCGTCTGCCCCTCCCCGTCTCCGTCTGCCCCTCCCCGTCTCCGTCTGCCCCCCCGTCTCCGTCTGCCCCTCCCCGTCTCCGTCTGTCCCGTCTCCGTCTGCCCCTCCCCGTCTCTGTTTGCCCCTCCCCCCACGTCTCCGGTCTGCCCCCCGTCTCTGTCTGCCCCCCCCATCTCCGTCTGCCCCCCACCCCCGTCTCTGTCTGCCCCGTCTCCGTCTGCCCCTCCCCACACGTCTCCGGTCTGCCCCCCCTGTCTCCGTCTGCCCCCCCCCCCGTCTCCGTCTGCCCCCCCCGTCTCCGTCTGTCCCCCCCCCCGTCTCCGTCTGCCCCCCCCCGTCTCCGTCTGCCCCTCCCCCGTCTCTGTCTGCCCCTCCCCCGTCTCCGTCTGCCCCTCCCCCCCCCGTCTCCGTCTGCCCGCCCCTTCGTTACCCGGCTAGGATCGAGGGGTTCACTGGGTCCCCACCACCTCCTTCTAAACTCCAGCTAGGGGCGCAGCGGTAGAGTTGCTGCCTCACAGCGCCGGAGACCCGGGTTCCATCCTGACTACGGGCGCCGTCTGTAAGGAGTTTGCACGTTCTCCCCGTGACCTGCGTGGGTTTTCTCCGAGATCTTCGGTTTCCTCCCACACTCCAAAGACGTACAGGTATGTAGGTTAATTGGCTGGGCAAATGTAAAAATTGTCCCTAGTGGGTGTAGGATAGTGTTAATGTGCGGGGATCGCTGGGCGGCGCGGACTTGGAGGGCCGAAAAGGCCTGTTTCCGGCTGTATATATATGATATGATATGATATGATGATAAAAGATCGGACTGCATCTCTGGAGAACGTGGATCGGTGATGTTTCGGGTCGGCATTCTTCTTTGCCTGTCGAAGAATTTTCCTCCATAGATGCTGCCTGACCTGCTGAGTTCCTCCAACACTTTGTACTTTTTTTTCCATTTATGGCAAAACTAGCATCTGCAGTTCCCTGGGTCTCCCTTGTTAGCGTGACGTGGCTGCTGAAGCCTTTGTTGTGGCTGCCTCGCACGAACCAGTGTGAAGAAGGGTGTCGACCCCCAAACGTTACCCGTTCCTTCTCTCCAGTGATGCTGCCTGACCCGCTGAGTTACTCCAGCACTCTGTGAAACGTCACCCATCCACGTTCTCCAGAGATGCTGCCTGACCCGCTGAGTTACTCCAGCACTCTGTGCCTATGTCTTCTCATTAACCAGAGCCCTCCTCTGTGCGTTTAGTGCACAATCCGCCCACTAACGTGGGCACTGAATCAGATCAATGCTGCCCTTCATAATCATTATCACAATCATACTTTGTTAGCCAAGTATGTTTTGCAACATACGAGGAACTTGAAAAATAGGTGCAGGAGGAGGCCATTTGGCTGATCATCCACAATCAGTAACCCGTGCCTGCCTTCTCCCCATATCCCTTGATTCCACCAGCCCCAGAGCTCTATCTAACTCACTTTTAAATCCATCCAATGAATCGGCCTCCACTGCCCTCCGTGGCAGAGAATTCCACAAATTCACAACTCTCTGGGTGAAAAAAGTTTCTTCTCACCTCACTTTTAAAATGGCCTCCCCTTTATTCTTAGACTCTGTGACCCCTGGTTCTGGACTCCCCCAACATTGGGAACATTTTTCCTGCATCCAGCTTGTCCAGTCCTTTTATAATTCTCTATGTTTCTATAAGATCCGCTCCCATCCTTCTAAACTCCAGTGAGTAAGCTTGCATCCAGGGTGTGTGTCTGTCCTGTCCTGTCCTGTTCTGTCGAGACTTGGAAGCTTTAGAGACTGTGCTCACCACGGGGGTGTGGGCTGTATCTTGGATACCTGCTGACAGCGATTGCTTTGGCGATTGCTTTTTGCAAACAGCAGATTTGATTCACTCGTCGTTGTGTTCATTGTGACCGAATAAAAGCTCCTTTGTTTAGGCCGGACAAGTTTAGGCCGGAGGTGAACAGTTTCACATTCGCTTTGTGGAGGAAGGAACTGCAGATGCCGGTTGACACCAAAGATAGACACAAAATGCTGGAGTCACTCAGTGGGACAGGCAGCGTCTCTGGAGAGAAGGTATGGGCGACATTTCGGGTCTGGAGAAGGATTCTCCGCGACCCATTCCTTCTCTCCAGAGATGTCGCCTGTCCCGCTGAGTGACTCCAGCATTTTGTGTCCACCTTCATGTTCACTTTTACTGATTCCCGTGAATGACACAGAATAATTGGGACAGATGAATACTTAGAGAACTTATATAACTTAGTTTAGGTTAGAGGTACAGCGCGGAAACAGGCCCTTCGGCCCACCAAGTCCACGCCGACCAGTGATCCTCGCGCACTAACACTACCCGACACACACTGGGGACAATTTTACATTTACCAAGCCAATTCACCGACAAACCTGCACGTCTTTGGAGTGTGGGAGGAAACCGAAAGTCTCGGAGAAAACCCACGCAGGCCACGAGGAGAACGTGCAAACTCCGTGCAGACAGCATGTTGAAAGACTGGAGCGACTAGGCTTGTATACTCTGGAATTTAGAAGGATGAGAGGGGATCTTATCGAAACGTATAAGATTATTAAGGGGTTGGACACGTTAGAGGCAGGAAACATGTTCCCAATGTTGGGGGGAGTCCAGAACAAGGGGCCACAGTTTAAGAATAAGAGGTAGGCCATTTAGAACTGAGATGAGGAAAACCTTTTTCAGTCAGAGAGTTGTGAATCTGTGGAATTCTCTGCCTCAGAAGGCAGTGGAGGCCAATTCTCTGAATGCATTCAAGAGAGAGCTAGGTAGAGCTCTTAAGGATAGCGGAGTCAGGGGGTATGGGGAGAAGGCAGGAACGGGGTACTGATTGAGAATGATCAGCCATGATCACATTGAATGGTGGTGCTGGCTCGAAGGGCCGAATGGCCTCCTCCTGCACCTATTGTCTAATGTCTCCTGTAGTCGGGATGGAACCCGGGTCTCTGGTGCTGTAAGGCAGCAACTCTACCGTTGCGCCACCGTGCCGGCCTGCTTGAGTGTAAACTGGACCTCGTGCCCCGAGAGTTGTGCCTGGTCCAGTCTTGGCCTCACCTCAGGAGCTCAGTTTTAGTTCATTGTCACGAGTACCGAGGTACAGTGAAAAGCTTTTGTAGTGTACTAACCAGCCAACGGAAAGACAATACATGATTACAATCGAGCCGTTCACAGTCTACAGATACACGATAAGGGAATAACGTTTATCGCAAGGCAAGGTCCGATCAAAGATAGTCCGAGGGTCTCCAATGAGGTAGATGGGAGGTCAGGACCGCTCTCTAGTTGGTGATAGGATGGTTCCGTTGCCTGATAACAGCCGGGAAGAAACTGCCCCTGAATCTGGAGGTGTGCGTTTACACACTTCTGTACCTCTTGCCCGATGGGAGAGGGGAGAAGAGGGAGTGGCCGGGGTGAGACTGGCCCTTGATTGTGCTGCTGGCCTTGCCGAGGCAGCGTGAGGTATAGACAATAGACAATAGGTGCAGGAGTAGGCCATTCAGCCCTTCGAGCCAGCACCGCCATTCAATGCGATCATGGCTGATCACTCTCAATCAGTACCCCGTTCCTGCCTTCTCCCCATACCCCCTCACTCCGCTATCCTTAAGAGCTCTATCCAGCTCTCTCTTGAAAGCATCCAACGAATTGGCCGACCCCTTATTCTTAAACTGTGGCCCCTTGTTCTGGACTCCCCCAACATTGGGAACATGTTTCCTGCCTCTAATGTGTCCAATCCCCTAATTATCTTATACGTTTCAATAAGATCCCCCCTCATCCTTCTAAATTCCAGTGTAGTCAATGGAAGGGAGGGAGGTCGGGTTGTGCGATGGTCTGGGCTGCTGGCCTTGCCGAGGCAGCGTGAGGTATAGACGGAGTCGATGGAAGGGAGGGAGGTCGGGTTGTGCGATGGTCTGGGCTGCGTCCACGATTGGCTGCAACTCCTCGCGGCCTTGGACGTGGCCGTTCCCAAACCGTGCCGTGTTGCGTCCCGATAAGCGTGCCTTTCCACGGTGCGTTTCGGTGAGCTTTGTGGGGACGTGCCGAGCTTGATCTGGTTTTGGTATTGCCGCGTGTGTGTCCCCAGGTGCGGGATTTTAACGGCCGTCACTACATCATGGAGAGGGGGATCACTGCAGACTTTGCCCTCATCAAGGCCTGGCGAGCGGATCGAGCCGGGAACGTGCTGTTCAGGTAATCCCGCAAAGCCGCGCAGCGCGGACACACACACACACAATAGACAATAGGTGCAGGAGGAGGCCATTCAGCCCTTCGAGCCAGCACCGCCATTCAATGTGATCATGGCTGATCATTCTCAATCAGTACCCCGTTCCTGCCTTCTCCCCATACCCCCTGACTCCGCTATCCTTAAGAGCTCTATCCAGCTCTCTCTTGAATGCATTCAGAGAATTGGCCTCCACTGCCTTCTGAGGCAGAGAATTCCACAGATTCACAACTCTCTGACTGAAAACGTTTTTCCTCATCTCCGTTCTAAATGGCGGTGCTGTCTCGAAGGGCCGAATGGCCTCCTCCTGCACCTATTGTCTATTGTCTATTGTTTCTTAAACGTTGCGATAGTCCCAGCCTCAACCACCTCCCCTGGCAGCTTGTTCCATACACCCGCTGCCAGGGTTTGGTGGTGGAGGCTGATAGGATTGTGGTGTTTGAGAGGCTTTTGGACAGGCGTGTGGGCGTGCAGGGAATGGAGGGACATGGACCACGTGCAGACAGAGGGGGTTGGTGTAACTTGCCTTCATGCTTAATGCAGGCGACGTGCTCCTGTGCACTGTTCTACATTCTATTCAATAGACAATAGGTGCAGGAGGAGGCCATTCGGCCCTTCGAGCCAGCACCGCCATTCAATGTGATCATGGCTGATCATTCTCAATCAGTACCCCGTTCCTGCCTTCTCCCCATTACCCCCTGACTCCGCTATTCGTACCAATCCCGCTGCAATCTCATCGTACGTTAACCCACTCATTCCTGGGATCGTTCTCGTAAACCCTCTCCTTCACTGAGCACAACCTTCCTCGGTCTGAAGAAGGGTTCGACCCGAAACGTCGCCCATTCCTACTCTCCAGAGATGCTGCCTGTCCCCCCCCCCTTGAGTTACTCCGGCATTTTGCCAGTGTCTAACTTCGATTTAAACCAGCTTCTGCAGTTCTTTCCTACGCTCCAACCTTCCCTCAGTCTACGGGGCTCAAACTTCAAGGCTTCTCGGTCAATTTATTGTCGCGCGTGCCAATTAAGGTGCGGTGAAATTTGAGCTACCGTGCTAAGTGAAAAGCAACCCCAGCCACATCAAGTAAAATTGAACGTAGACATCCACCACAGCGGATTCCACGTTCCTCACTGTGATGGAATATCTGCTGGCCGTATTCCAAATGCGGCCTTACCGGAGCCTCGCCGTTGCATCCCTTGCGAGATAGCAGGTGGCATTGAGGGGCCTTCTCCTGACGGGGCTGGCCCTGGTGGGCTCAGCCAGGCCTACTCCGTGAGGGGGGGGGTGGGCGGTGCCTGGCCCACCCGCCTTCGCCGGCTCTGCTCTCGCTCGGACTGATCTCCCGATTCTCCCTTGTTCCTTCTCAGGAAAACCGCACGGAACTTCAACCAGACGATGTGTAAAGCTGCTAAAATCACCCTGGTCGAGGTAGGTGGAAGTGCATCCCCTTCACTCTACGTTCCGGCCTCTCTCCACTTGCTCCCTGTACGGTACAGAATCAACTTCAAGCTCCTCCTATTCACATACAAAGCCCTAAAGGGGCTTGCCCCCCCCCCCCCATATCAAAAATCTTCTAACCCACCACTCTACCTCCAGGTCCCTCAGGTCGGCCGACTTGGGGCTACTCACTATCCCGCGGTCTAGGCTTAAGCTCAGGGGTGACCGCGCTTTTGTGGTTGCAGCTCCTAGACTGTGGAACAGCATCCCTCTCCCCATCAGAACTGCCCCCTCCATCGACTCCTTTAAGTCCAGGCTCAAAAACTATTTCTACTCCCTAGCGTTTGAGGCCCTCTGAGGGGGCGCTGTGAACTGTTTATGTATGTGCTGTTATGTTTGTGTGCCATTGTACGGGTATGTCGGTTAATTTGACTCCAAAGACGTACGGGTATGTAGGTTAATTTGACTGGGTAAATGTAAAAAAAAACTTTTTAAAAATTGTCCCTAGTGTGTGTAGGATAGTGTTAGTGTGCGGGGATCGCTGGGCGGCGCGGACTTGGTGGGCCGAAGGGCCTGTTTCCGCGCTGTACATATATGATATGATATGATGATATGATATTGTATGTTCGTTTCTTCGTACCTGAACTGATGTACAGCACTTTGGTCAACGTGGGTTGTTTTTAAATGTGCTTTTCAAATAAAATTGACTTGACATTCTCCATATTCTATGACGTATACCGAGACAACGGTGGTAAATGTTTTTTTTAATTGTCCCTAATGGGTGTAGGATGGTGTCAGTGTGCGGGGATCGCTGGTCGGCGTGGGCCGAAAGGGCCTGTTTCCGCGCCGTATCTCTAAACTAAACTAAACCGCGCCGACCAGCGATCCCCGCACACTAACACCATCGATCCTTACACACACTTTTTTTTTCATTTACACCAAGCCAATTAACCTACAGACCTGCACGTCTTTAGAGTGTGGGAGGAAACCGAAGATCTTGGATAAAACCCACGCAGGTCACGGGGAGAACGTACAAACTCCGTACAGACAGCGCCCGTGGTCGGGATGGAACCCGGGTCTCCGGCGCTGCAAGCGCTGTAAGGCGGCAACTCTACCGCTGCGCCACCGTGACCGCCCTTACGTTTTTTATTCTTCATTTTGGGACCTGCTGGCAATCTTCTAGATTTTTTTTAAAAATTGTCATCTGAGGTACAGGTCATAAGTGATTGGAGTGAAATTAGGCCATTCGGCCCATCAAGTCTACTCTGCCATTCAATCATGGCTGACCTATCTCTCCCTCCTAACCCCACTCTCCTTCCTTCTCCCCACAACCCATGACACTGCCAATGACATGCTTTGTTTTGCATGCTATCCAAAGTGTATATGAATACAATCAGTTCAACTCAGGTACAGTAGGTAGAACAAAGGGGAAGATACAGAGTGCAGAATATAGTTCTCAGCATCGTAGCGCATCAGTTCCACAGACAACGTCCAATGTCCGCAATGGCGTATTAGCTCACCGGTAGAGTTGCTGCCTCACAGCGCCAGAGACCCGGGTTCCACCCTGACTGCGGGTGCTATCTGTATATATTTGCGCGTTCTCCCCGTGACCCGCGTGGGTTTTCTCCGGGTGCTCCGGTTTCCTCCCACACTCCAAAGACGTGCAGCTTGATAGTTTAATTGGCTTCTGTACATCGTAAAATAATCCCTATTGAGCGTGGGATTGTACGGCGTGATCGCTGGTCGGCGCGGACTCGGTGGGCCGAAGGGCCTGTTTCTGCGCTGTTAGTTTAGTTTAGAGATACAGCGCGGAAACCGGGTCTACCGGGTCCGCGCCGACCAGCGACCCCCGCATATTAACACTATCCAACACACACTAGGGACAATTTTTTTTACACATTTACCAAGCCAATTAACCTACATACCTGTACGTCTTTGGAGTGTGGGAGGAAACCGAAGATCTCGGAGAAAACCCAGGCAGGTCACGGGGAGAACGTACAAACCAGAGATACTAGAGGAGCAAGAATGACCACTCCGTTGAAATCGCCTGTACTGAAGTGTAGTACGCAAAGGAGCGTAACGTCCGCCATTTTAGTAGGCAAAACCCACCGTTCGCTGTGCCTCTCGCAGTGTAATCAGTGTTTTGGGGGAACAGTATGTGATGATACCATTAAAATGCAGAATATATCTCATCTATCAATTCACAGACTTTTGTTATTTTTCTTTTTAAATGTTTCTGCAAGTTTCTGCCTACTAAAATGGCCGCCGTGACGTACTAGGGTCGAGTGGTCTATCTTGCTCTGCTCTATGATCTTTGGTACAAACCCCGCACAGACGGCGCCCGTAGTCGGGATGGAACCCGGGTCTCCGGCGCTGCGTTCGCTGTGAGGCGGCGCCGTGACCGCCAGCGCCTGCAAACTAACGGCTGCAAAGGCCCTGTTCTCCGTGTGCTGCGCAGGTGGAGGAGATTGTGGAGACGGGCTCGATCTCCCCGGAGGACGTGCACATCCCCAGCATATACGTGCAGAGAGTGGTGAAGGGCCGGCACTATGAGAAGCGGATCGAGGTGAGTGTTCCTGGGCCCTGGGCCGGGCCGGGCCGAGAGCAGAGACTGCCTCCGCTTCCCGGTCTGCGCGCCCCGCCGTTCACCCCGACTCACCTGGCTCGGGCACGGTGCCGAGTTTGCAAGGAGCCAGCTGGCGTCAGCGATAGCTCGCAAGATCCAAACACTGCACAGCCATCGAGGATATTGTGTAGTTAATGAGCAGCAAATCTAATCAGAAAACCATTCCTCAGCCAGGCTGATAACCCAGGTCAGGCCATAACGTTAAAGCAATCTGCACATTCCAGGGAAAGATAAAGGAACACACACGAGCAACTTTACACCAATATTAACCGCTAAGCACCCGGCACCTCAGCCCCGTGACCACCGACATTTCGTTCAAATGTATACTTGTATGTTCCAATGACAAGTAAATAATTTATTATTATTATTATTATCTCTGGGGAACATGGATAGGTGACGTTTCACAGAGTGCTGGAGTAACTCAGCGGGTCAGGCAGCATCTCTGGAGAACGTGGATAGGTGACAATTCTGAATGCATTCAAGAGAGCTAGATAGAGCTCTTAGGGATAGCAGAGTCAGGGGGTATGGGAAGAGGGCAGGAACGGGGTACTGATTGAGAATGATCAGCCATGATCACATTGAATGGTGGTGCTGGCTCGAAGGGCCGAATGGCCTCCTCCTGCACCTATTGTCTATAATAAAGGGGAGGCCATTTAAAACTGAGGTGAGAAGGAACTTTTTCACAGTTGTGAATTTGTGGAATTCTCTGCCACAGAGGGCAGCGGAGGCCGATTCACTGGATGAATTTAAGAGAGAGTTAGATAGAGCCCTGGGGGCTAGCGGAATCAAGGGATATGGGGAGAAGGCAGGCACGGGTTACTGATTGAGGACGATCGGCCGCGATCACAATGAATGGCGGCGCTGGCTGGAAGGGCCAAATGGCCTCCTCCTGCACCTATTTGCTGCGTGATGCAGGTTTTGTTCCTGTCCAGAGGCTCACGGTGCGGAAGCCAGGAGATCACAAGACCAAAGCCACGACGGAGGCGGACATCGTCAGGGAGCGTATCATCCGGAGGGCGGCGCTGGAGTTCCAGGATGGCATGTATGGTATCCTTTGCTGCACCGCGTGCCCATCCAATCCCACTCTCCCGGCCCTCCCCCCCCCCCCCCCCCCCCCCCCCCCCGCCCGCCCAGACTACAAACAACACCCTGGTCTTTTACTCAGCAGAAATAGTTATTCAAATATTAAAGCAACATGCACAATACAATAAATCCAAAAACAGCGGCCACCACCTGAATACAAGTCAAACAAATGAACTACCACACAACTATGTTACACTCCTTGTCAAGGGGCGGTCACGGTGGCGCAGCGGTAGAGTTGCCGCCTTACAGCGAATGCAGCGCCGGAGACTCGGGTTCGATCCCGACTGCGGGCGCCGTCTGTACGGAGTTTGTACGTTCTCCCCGTGACCTGCGTGGGTTTTCTCCGAGACCTTCGGTTTCAAAGGCGTGCAGGTGTGTAGGTTAATTGACTGGGTAAATGTAAAAATTGTCCCTAGTGTGTGTAGGATAGTGTTAGTGTGCGGGGATCGCTGGGCGGCGCAGACTCGGTGGGCCGAAGGGCCTGTTTCCGCGCTGTATCTCTAAATCTAAAATCTAAACCCAGCGGTCCCCGGCGGTCCCGGAAATCCCCCGTGGACAGCGCGTAGTCCCTCTCCAACACCACCCGGGCGCGGACGTGACCCCGGAAAAGGGGGGGTCGGGCGGAGCCCTCTTCCGCCAGGCGCCGCCGCTCGTGGATGGCCAGCTTGGCCAGGCCCAGGAGCAACCCAAGCAGGACATCGAAGGTATCACAGCTGATTGTATTCAATCTTGTATACACTGTATAGGCTTGTATACACTGGAATTTAGAAGGATGAGAGGGGATCTTATCGAAACGTAGAAGATTATTAAGGGGTTGGACACGTTAGAGGCAGGAAACATGTTCCCAATGTTGGGGGAGTCCAGAACAAGGGGCCACAGTTTAAGAATAAGGGGTAGGCCATTTAGAACTGAGATGAGGAAAACCTTTTCCGGTCAGAGAGTTGTGAATCTGTGGAATTCTCTGCCTCAGAAGGCAGTGGAGGCCAATTCTCTGAATGCATTCAAGAGAGAGCTAGGTAGAGCTCTTAAGGATAGCGGAGTCAGGGGGTATGGGGAGAAGGCAGGAACGGGGTACTGATTGAGAATGATCAGCCATGATCACATTGAATGGTGGTGCTGGCTCGAAGGGCCGAATGGCCTCCTCCTGCACCTATTGTCTAATGTCTCCTGTAGTCGGGATGGAACCCAGGTCTCTGGTGCTGTAAGGCAGCAACTCTACCGTTGCGCCACCGTGCCGGCCTGCTTGAGTGTAAACTGGACCTCGTGCCACGAGAGTTGTGCCTGGTCCAGTCTTGGCCTCACCTCAGGAGTTCAGTTTTAGTTCATTGTCACGAGTTTTGGTCTCCAAATTTGAGGAAGGATATTCTTGCTATTCAGGGCGTGCAGCGTAGGTTTACTAGGTTAATTCCCGGAATGGCGGGACTATCACATGTTGAAAGACTGGAGCGACTAGGCTTGTATACACTGGAATTTAGAAGGATGAGAGGAGATCTTATCGAAACGTTTAAGATTATTAAGGGGTTGGACACGTTGGAGGCAGGAAACATGTTCCCAATGTTGGGGGAGTCCAGAACCAGGGGCCACAGTTTAAGAATAAGGGGTAGGCCATTTAGAACTGAGATGAGGAAAAACTTTTTCAATCAGAGAGTTGTGAATCTGTGGAAATCTCTGCCTCGGAAGGCAGTGGAGGCCAATTCTCTGGATGCATTCAAGAGAGAGCTAGATAGAGCTGTTAAGGATAGCGGAGTCTCTTGCCCAGAGTAGGGGGAATCGAGGGCCAGAGGGCACGGGTTTAAGGTGAAGGGTGAAAGATTTAATTGGAATCCGAGGGGTAACTTTTTCACACAGAGGGTGGTGGGCGTATGGAACGAGCTGCCGGAGGAGGTAGTCGAGGCAGGGACTATCCCAGTGTTTACGAAAGAGTTAGGCAGGTACAAGGTTAGGACTGGTTTGGGACCAAATGCAGGCAGACAATAGGTGCAGGAGTAGGCCATTCGGCCCTTCGAGCCAGCACCGCCATTCAATGTGATCATGGCTGATCATTCTCAATCAGTACCCCGTTCCCGTTCTAGCTCTCTCTTGAAAAGGCCGGTGGGACTATTGTAGCTGGGACATGTTGGGCTGTTTCGGCTGTGTACGACTCTTATCTACAGTCCCTCCAGTTGGACTGGGGGTAGTTCAGTGTTCGGCAGCAGTAGTTCGGCAGAGAGAGAGAGAGAGGGAGAGTTGTGGTGTGTTGTGATGCTCTGTGGAGGTGGGCGTGTGGAGTGAGCTGCCGGTGATATCAGGCCCCTTGAGGGGAGGGCACGTCTATCAGGCGGTGAAGGACGAGTCAAGTCAAGTCAAGTCAAGTCATGTCAATTTTATTTGTACAGCACATTTAAAAACAACTCACGTTGACCAAAGTGCTGCACATCTGATTAGGAAAATAAAAAAAAGAAACATAGTGGTGGCTTTGCTGATGGTATCTCGCTGTGCAAACCTGCAAAACCGGTCACGAGGACGTTTGTTTCTCCCCGTGGTTCCGGGAAGGGGAGCGCAGCGGCAGAGTTGCCGCCTTACAGCGAATGCAGCGCCGGAGACTCGGGTTCGATCCTGACTACGGGCGCTGTACTGTACGGAGTTTGTACGTTCTCCCCGTGACCGGCGTGGGTTTTCTCCGAGATCTTCGGTTTCCTCCCACACTCCAAAGACGTGCGGGTTTGTAGGTTAATTGGCCGGGCAAATGTAAAAATTGTCCCTAGTGGGTGTAGGATAGTGTTAGTGTGCGGGGATCGCTGGGCGGCACGGACCCGGTGGGCCGAAGGGCCTGTTTCTGCACTGTATCTCTAAATCTAAAAAATCTAAAATGGGAAAGCTGTCAAGAGCACTTAGTGTTAGGGGATACAGCGGGAAAACAAGGCCTTCGGCCCACCGAGTCCGCGCCGACCAGCGATCCATGTACACCAGCACTGCCCTACACACACTGGAGACAGTTTACAATTTTACAGAAGCCAATTAACCTACAAACCTTCTGACCTGTCCCAGTCTGACCTTTCTGTCCTGGACCTCCTCCATTGTCAGAGTGAGGCCCAGCGCAAATTGGAGGAACAGCACCTCATATTTCGCTTGGGCAGCTCACACCCCAGCGGTATGAACATTGACTTCTCTAACTTCAGGTAGTCCCCGCTTCCCCTCTCTCTCTCCATCCCCTCCCCCTTCCCAGTTCTCCCACCAGTCTTCCTGTCTCCGTCTACATCCCATCTCTGTCCCGCCCATCTCCCCTGACATCGGTCTGACGAAGGGTCTCGACCCGAAACGTCGCCCATTCCTTCTCTCCCGAGATGCTGCCCTGACCCGCTGAGTTGCTCCAGCGTTTTGAGACTACCTTCGATTTTAACCTACAAACCTGCACGTCTTTGGGATGTGGGAGGAAACCGGAGCACCCGGAGAGAAAACCCACGCGGTCAAAGAGAGAACACACAAACTCCGTACAGAGACGGCACCCGTGGTCAGGATGGAACCCGGGATATTCTTGCTATGGAGGGCGTGCAGCGTAGGTTCACTAGGTTAATTCCCATGGCGGGACTGTCGTATGTTGAAAGGCTGGAGCGATTGGGCTTGTATACACTGGAATTTAGAAGGATGAGGGAGGATCTTATTGAAACTTATAAGATAATTAGGGGATTGGACACATTAGAGGCAGGAAACATGTTCCCAATGTTGGGGGGAGTCCAGAACAAGGGGCCACAGTTTAAGAATAAGGGGTAGGCCATTTAGAACGGAGATGAGGAAGAACTTTTTCAGTCAGAGAGTGGTGAAGGTGTGGAATTCTCTGCCTCAGAAGGCAGTGGAGGCCAGTTCGTTGGATGCTTTCAAGAGAGAGCTGGATAGAGCTCTTAAGGATAGCGGAGTGAGGGGGTATGGGGAAGTCAAGTCAAGTCAAATTTATTTGTCACATACACATACTCGATGTGCAGTGAAATGAAAGTGGCAATGCCTGTGGGTTGTGCACAAAAAGAATTACAGTTACAGCATATAAATAAAGTTAATAAGTTACTAAACATAGCACAAAAAGTGTCGACAAAAATTTAGTCTCTGGGGTTATCAAAGTTGACAGTCCTGATGGCCTGTGGGAAGAAGCTCCGTCTCATCCTCTCCGTTTTCACAGCGTGACAGCGGAGGCGTTTGCCTGATCGTAGCATCTGGAACAGTCCGTTACTGGGGTGGTAGGGGTCCCTCATGATCTTGCTTGCTCTGGATCTGCACCTCCTGATGTATAGGTCCTGCAGGGGGACGAGTGTAGTTCCCATGGTGCGTTCTGCCGAACGCACTACTCTCTGCAGGGCCATCCTGTCCTGGGCAGAGCTGTTCCCAAACCAGACTGTAATGTTGCCGGACAGGATGCTCTCTACAGCCCCAGAGTAGAAGCAATGAAGGATCCTCAGCGACACTCTGAATTTCCTCAGTTGTCTAAGGTGGTAAAGGCGCTGCTTAGCCTTACCCACCAGTGCGGCAATGTGCGTTGCCCACGTCAGATCCTCTGCGATGCGGACTCCCAAGTATTTGAAACTGCTCACCCTATCCACAATAGACCCATTTATCTCCAGTGGCGTGTACGTCCTTGGATGTTTAGCCCTTCTGAAGTCCACAATCAGCTCCTTTGTTTTAGTGACATTCAAGAGGAGGCTATTGTCCTGACACCAGAGTGCCAGATCAGCCACCTCCTCCCGGTAGGCCTTCTCATCGTTGTTGGAGATCCGGCCCACCACCACAGTGTCATCAGCAAACTTGATGATGGAGTTTGAGCTGAACCTGGCCCCACAGTCATGTGTGTACAGGGAGTACAGTAGGGGGCTAAGGACGCAGCCCTGGGGGGATCCTATGTTCAGGGTGAGGGAGCTAGATGTGTGTTCCCCCATCCTGACCACTTGGGGCCTGGCAGTGAGAAAGTCCAGGACCCAGGCACACAGAGGGGTGCTAAGCCCCAGTTCCAGCAGCTTCTCAACCAGTCTGCTGGGGACTATTGTGTTGAATGCTGAACTAAAGTCAATGAACAGTATCCTCACATAGCCCCCCTGGCTGTCCAGATGAGAGAGAGCGGTGTGTAGAACCTGGGAGACCGCATCATCCGTGGACCTGTTCGGACGGTATGCGAACTGTAATGGGTCCATGTTGCGAGGAAGGAGGGCGCAGATGTGCTTCTTGACTAGCCTCTCCAAGCATTTCATGACAACCGAGGTGAGGGCCACCGGTCGGTAGTCATTTAAACACGCTGGAGAGGCATTCTTTGGCACCGGTACAATGATGGATCTTTTGAAGCATGCAGGGACCACGGACTTGGCCAAGGGGAGGTTGAATATTGTGGTGAGCACTGGAGCAAGCTGAGTAGCACAAGACTTTAGTACTCGCCCAGATATACCATCTGGGCCTCCAGCTTTCCTCGTGTTCACACGCGTCAGAGCCCACCTCACCTCATGCTCGGACACCGAGAATGTGTGCACATCCCCGGCGGTGGATCCCCCTCCAGCCTCGCTAGCCAGCGCCCCTTCAGTGCTGTTTTTAGACGGCGAGCTGGTGGTGTTACCCGTCTCAAACCGTGCGTAAAAAGAGTTCAGGTCATCAGCTAAGGAGGAGCCGGCACTTCCGGTTGAGGGGGTGCTGGACCTGTAGCTAGTTATAGTCCGTAGCCCCTGCCAAAGGCGTCTGGTGTCCTGCTGCTCCATCTGTGACTCCATCTTGTCCCGGTACCTCTTTTTTGCATCCTTCACTGCCCTTCGCAGTCGGTAGGACTCTCCCTTGTAGTCGTCCATGTTGCCGGATGCCAGGCCGGAGTTGTAAGCAGCGGTGCGAGCATTCAAGGCCACGCGAATAGACCTGTCCACCCAGGGTTTTTGGTTAGGGAAGATACTGACCCTTACCGTGGGGATGATGGTATCGGCTATTGTGGCAATGAAGTCCGTAACCGCTTCCGCAAACTCATTTACGTCTCTGGAACTTGCTTGGAACATGTTCCAGTCGACTTCGCTCAGTGCATCTTGCAGCATGGCCTCTGAATGGTCAACCCACCGCTTTACGTCCCTCGTCACTGTCGCTTCCCGTACTATCCGTTGTTTGTACTCCGGCAGCAGGAAAATGGCAGCGTGGTCAGATTTCCCAAAAGGAGGGAGAGAAACGGCCTTGTAGCCTTTCCTGAACGGCGTGTAGCAGTGGTCCAAAGTTCTTTCCCCCCTGGTGACACACGTGATGTGTTGGTAGAAGTTGGGCATGACCTTTTTGAGATTTCCCCTATTGAAGTCTCCAGCCACCAGCACAGCTGCATCAGGGTTCTTGTTTTGGTGTTGACACAACACATCGTGTAGGGTGGACAGTGCCACGTCGGTGTCCGCATGCGGTGGGATATAGACGGCTGTGATGATCACCGAGCTGAACTCCCAGGGTAGGTAGAATGGTTGGCATAGGATAGTTAGATGTTCCAGGTCCGGCGAGCAGGAACGAGAAAGCGTCTTAATATTCCCAGGATTACACCAGTTATTATTGGTCAAGAAGCAGACTCCTCCGCCCTTGGATTTCCCAGATTCTTTCGTTCTGTCCGCCCGGAAAACAATGAAGGACTCGGATGGGCAGATCACCTGGTCAGGCACCAGCGGGGTCAGCCATGTTTCAGTCAGACAAAGGATGTTACAGTTCTTTATGTCCCTCTGGAATCTGATCCTTGCCCTCAGGTCATCCAGCTTGTTCTCCAGGGACTGGACGTTGGCCAGAAGTATGCTGGGCAGAGGTGGACGTAAGGCTTGGGTTCTCAGCCTGTTCCGAATCCCCCCTCGCTTCCCTCGGTGTTTTTTCCGACTTTCCCACTGACCTGCGCTCCCACTGCTGCTGCCGCGGTGCGCTCCTTTGATGATCTCTATCGGTATATCGGTGAGTAGATTTCTGTTTAATAGTGCTCCTGTAGCGCTCGAGTTTAATTTTACGAGCGTCTCCCGATCGTACATTGGTTAATGCTAAGTGCTAGCACACGCTAGAGCACTTAGGGATAATTTTAAAGTAAACATACCAGTTTAAAACGCACAGTTCCCGCAGAGCTACCACGACGGCGACTGGACTGGACCGCACCATTCCTTTGGTGGCAGGAACGGGATTGAGAGTGATCAGCCATGATCGCATTGAATGGCGGTGCGGGCTCGAAGGGCTGAATGGCCTCCTCCTGCACCTATTGTCTATTGTCTATTGTGCAGGCAAAGGACATTGAAACACTTTCTCAGCTTTCTAGTAACACACACACAGATTAATATACGATGAATTAATAATTAGTAACACCTGCTAACCAGAACATTAATAGCAGTCCGCAGTGCGACCGGAGATCATGGTTGCTGAGGTTAGTGTTGAGGAGCCTGATGGTTGTTGGGGCAGAAGCTGCTCCTCAACCTGGAGGTCACGGTTCTCAGGCTCCTGTACCACCTTCCCGATGGTAACGTGTGAGATGAGAGCGTGGCCAGGGCGGGTGTGGGTCTCTGATGATGCTGGCTGCCTTTTTGATGGTGGGGAGGTCAGTACCAGTGATGGACCGCGGGCAGTGCACACCACTCTCTGTAGGCCCCTTCGAAGGTGGGGGAGGTCCCGAACTGCGGGCGGGCGCCGTCTGTGCGGAGTTTGTTCGTTCTTCCCCCCGTGACCCTCGTGGGTTATCTCCGGGTGCTGCGGTTTCCTCCCACACTCCAAAGACCTGCAGGTTTGTGGGCTAATTGGCTTGGTGTAAATGTAACTCGTCCCTGGTGTGTGTGTGCAGGGTAGTGTCAGCGTGCGGGCATCGCTGGTCAATGCGGTCTCGGTGGGGTCAAGGGGGCAGGGACACAGACTCTGGGTGGGTGGGGAGGGGTGGGTGGGGAGGGGTGGAGATGGGGTTCGCCCGCTAGTCACTGATGTGCTTTGGGGGGGCAGATGATGACACAGGAGTGTTGCCGGGGAGCAGAGTGACCCATTCCCCTCTGACCCCCATAAGTGACAGGAGCAGAATTGGGCCATTTGGCCCATTCAGTCATGGCCGACCTGTCTCTCCCGCTCGACCCCATTCTCTTGCCTTCTCCCCGGACCCCCTGACACCCGCACTAATCAAGAATCTGTTCATTTCCGCTTCAATAATATCCGGCGTGACCCCCCCCTCGCCCTCTGACCCGGTCTGGCCCCCTCTGACCCGGCGTGACCCCCTCTCGCCCTCTGACCTGGCGTGACCCTCTCGCCCCCTGACCCAACGTAACGCACTCTGACCCGGCGTGACCCCATCTCGCCCCCTGACCCAACATAAAGCCCTCTGACCCGGCGTGACCCCCTCTCGCCCTCTGACCCTGTGTGACCCCCTCTTGCCCACTGACCTGGCGTGACCCCCTCGCCCCCTGACCCAATGTAATGCCCTCTGACCCGGTGTGACCCCATCTCGCCCCCTGACCCAACTTAACGCCCGCTGACCCGGCGTGACCCCCTCTCGCCCTCTGACCCGGCGTGTCGCCCTCTGACCCGTCGTGACCTCGCTCTCGCCCTCTGACCCGGCATGACCCCCTCTCGCACTCTGACCCGGCGTGACCCCATCTGACCCAGCGTGACCCCCTCTCGCCCTCTGACCCAGCGTGACCCTCTCTGACCCGGCGTGATCCCCCCGACCCGGCGTGACCCCCTCTGATCTGGCGTGACCCCCTCTGACCCGGCGTGACCCCCTCTCCACCCTTGACCCGGCGTGACCCCCTCTGACCCGGAGTGACCCCCTCTGACCCGGCGTGACCCCCTCCGACCTGATGTGACCTCACCTCTCGCCCCCTGACCCAGCGTGACCCCTCTCGCCCCCTGACCCGGCGTGACCCCTCTCACCCCCTGACCCGGCGTGACCCCTCTCGCCCCCTGACCCGGCGTGACCCCTCTCGCCCCCTGACCCGGCGTGACCCCTCTCGCCCCCTGACCTGCTCGGTGTGAGCGGCCCGCTATTGGCCTTGACCAGATCTGGCAGCAAATCTGGGCATCGGGATGCCAATGTTGGCCAGCAACTTCATCCCACCCAACATCACAGTGCATCTGCAGAGCGAGAACGGAGTGCTGGGCCTGGTGAGGAGGGGGCAGTGGGGGGGGGGGGGGGGGTACATGCTGGGCCTGGTGAGGAGGGGGCAGTGGGGGGGGGGGGGTCACATGCTGGGCCTGGTGAGGAGGGGGCAGTGGGGGGGGGGGTCACATGCTGGGCCTGGTGAGGAGGGGGCAGTGGGGGGGGGGTATGTGCTGGGCCTGGTGAGGAGGGGGCAGTGGGGGGGGGGGGTCACATGCTGGGCCTGGTGAGGAGGGGGCAGTGGGGGGGGGGGGGGGTCACATGCTGGGCCTGGTGAGGAGGGGGCAGTGGGGGGGGGGGGTATGTGCTGGGCCTGGTGAGGAGGGGGCAGTGGGGGGGGGTATGTGCTGGACCTGGTGGGGGTGGGGGGGGGTCACGTACTGGGCCTGGTGAGGAGGGGGCAGTGGGGGGGTGGGGGTACGTGCTGGACCTAGTGGGGGTGGGGGGGGGTCACGTACTGGGCCTGGTGAGGAGGGGGCAGTGGGGGTGGTGGGGTCACGTGCTGGACCTAGTGGGGGTGGGGGGGTCACGTGCTGGACCTAGTGGGGGGGGGCACGTGCCGGGCCGAGGAAGAGGGGGCGAGGCAACAGGAGGAGGGGAGGGAGCAGTGGGAAGGGGGGGGTTCTCGACCTGGGTCTGGTAATGGGTGGGCAACGGGTTGGGGGGGGAGAGAGCGGGGGTCGGGACTTGGTAAGGGGGCAGCAGGGGGAGGGGGTAGTCCAATGCCGGGGCCTGCCTGCGATGGGGGGGGGGGGGAGGGGAGGGGGCAGAAGGGGGGAGGGGAGGGGGAGAAAAAAGGGGGGGAAAGACGAGGGGAAGAAGAGGGGAGGGGGGAATAAGGGGGAGGGGAGGGGGGGAAGAAAGGGAGGGGGGAATAAGGGGAGGGGGGAAATAAGGGGTGCAGCAGCCCCGTGGAGTTATGGGGCTCTCTGTAACCACCGCTCTCGTTCCAGGGCCCCTACCCCCTAGAGGGAGAGCAGGATGCCGACCTCATCAATGCAGGTGAGCCATCCGCCCCTGAGTGCAGTCACACGGGCCCTTCCACCCAGCCCGTCCATGCTGGCCCATGTTGGGCCCATATCCCACTAAGCCTGCCCTATCCATGTACCTGTCCAGACATCTTTTAAATGTTGGGATAGTCCCCGCCTCAACTATCTCTTCCGGCACGCGCCACCCTTTGTGTGGAAAAGTTACCCCTTAGGTTCCTATTTAATTATACCCCCCCCCCCCCCCCCTTAAACCTATGTCCTCTGGTCCTCGATTCCCCTACTCTGGGCAAGAGACTCTGTGCATCTGCCCGATCTATTCCTCTCATGGTTTTGTGCTCCTCTATAAGATCACCCCTCATCCTCCTGCGCTCCAAGGAATAGAGTCCGAGCCTCCTCGACCTCTCCCTGAAGCTCACACCCTCTAGTCCTGGCAACATCCTCGTAAATCCTCTGTGCACCCTTTCCAGCTTGACAACATCCTTCCTCTAACAGGGTGACCAAAACTGAACACTATAAGTTCCTCAGTGAACGAAGCAGAATTAGGCCATTCGGCCCATCGAATCAACTCCGCCATTCAATCATGGCTGACCTATCTCCCCCTCTCAACCCCATTCTCCTGCCTTCTCCCCATAACCCCTGACACCTGTACCGTTCAAAAATCTATCCATCTCTACCTTAAAAAAAACATTGACTTGGCCTCCACAGCCGTCTGTGGCAAAGAATGGCACAGATTCCCCACCCTCTGTCTGAAGATATTCCTCCTCGTCTCCTTCCTAAAGGAACGTCCTTTAATTCTGAGGCTGTGCCCTCTGGTCCTAGACTCTCCCACTAGTGGAAACGTCCTCTCCACATCCACTCTATCCGGGCCTTTCACTGTTCGGTACATTTTGACGAGGTCCCCCCCACTCATCCTTCTAAACTCCCAGCGAGTGCAGGCCCAGTGCCGACGGACGCTCATCGTACGTTAACCCACTCATTCCTCTGACCCTCCCAGTGTGTCCTCTGGTTGTTGATTCCCCTCCCCTGTGGGAAACTGGTTGGAGATGACTACTGCCTCCCCCAGTGAGCCAGCACACAAGTGATGGGCCGAATGGCAGCTTACTTATTCTTGCGCTAATGTCTCGGTTCAGTTCCACCGTCGTTCTTCTCACTGTCTTGTGCGGCGCAGCGGGTAGAACCGCTGCCTCACAGCGACAGAAACCCGGGTTCCATCCCGACCAAAGATACTAGAGGAACAAGATGGACCACTCACTCCGTCGAAATCGCCTATACTGAAGTGCATTAGGCAAAGGGGCCATTTTAGTAAGCAAAACCCGCCGTTCGCTCTGCCTCTCGCAGTGTAATCAGTGTTTTGGGGGAACAGTATGTGTGATGATACCATTAAAATGCAGAATATATCTCATCTAGCAACTCACAGATTTTTGTTAGTTTTCTTTTTAAATGTTTCTGCAAGTTTCTGCCGACTAAAATGGCCGCCGTGACCCGCTACGGTTTTTAGTCAAGTCAATTTATTTGTATAGCACATTTAAAAACAACCCACGTTGACCAAAGTGCTGCACATCTGACTAGGAAAAAAAAGAAACATTCAGTGGCAGGCAGCCAGACACAACGGCGCGGCCATCTTGAACAAAATGTTAATTCAATCACCCACAGTCCAACAATAAAAGCACTAAACAGGCACCCAAATTACCCAAATTACCCAACCCCTAGGGTCGAGTGGTCTATTTTGTTCCTCGAGTATCTTTGATCCCGTCTGTCTCTGCGTGCGACGTTTGCACGTTCTCCCAGCCGACTGCTCCGGTTTTCTCCGGGTGCTCCGGTTTCCTTCCAAAGACGTGTGGGTTTGTGGGTTAATCGGCCCTCTGTAAATTGCCACCCCCCTCCCCCCGGTGTGCAGGGAAGGGATGAGAAAGTAGCGATGACATAGAACTGGCGTGAACGGGCGATCGATGGTTGGCGTGGACTCGGTGGGGTGGAGGGCCTGTTAATCAGGCTGCATCTTCCAATCGATTAGTTCAGTTTAGAGACACAGCGTGGAAACAGGCCCTTCGGCCCAGCAAGCCCACACCGACCAGCGATCCCAGCACATTAACACTATCCCACACACACACACACACACACTAGAAACAATTTACAATTCTACCAAGCCAATTCACCTACAAACCCGCACGTCTTTGGAGTGCGGGAGGAAACCGAACATCTGGGAGAAAACCCACGCAGGTCACGGGGAGAACGTACAAACTCCGCACGGACGGCGCCCGTAGTCGGGATCGAACCTGGGGTCTCTGGCGTTGAAAGAGGTGTGAGGCAGCAACTCTACCGCTGTGCCGCCCAGCGGTGTTTGAGTGTGTGTTTGCCCGAGTGTGTCATTGTCATGAGCTTGGCAAGGTTGTCATGGGAGCTGTACCTCACTGTGTGGTTGTGCGGGACAGTAGTCCTGATCAGGGCGGTCACGGTGGCGCAGCGGTAGAGTTGCCGCCTTACGGCGAATGCAGCGCCGGAGACCCGGGTTCCGTCCCGACTCCGGGCGCCGTCTGTACGGAGTTTGTACGTTCTCCCCGTGACCTGCGCGGGTTTTCTCCGAGATCTTCGGTTTCCTCCCACACTCCAAAGACGTACAGGTGTGTAGGTTAATTGGTAAATGTAAATATTGTCCCTAGTGTGTGTAGGATAGTGTTAGTGCGCGGGGATCGCTGGGCGGCGCGGACCCGGTGGGCCGAAGGGGCCTGTTTCCGCCCTGTATCGGTAAACTAATCTAAACTAAAGGTGGTGGCATGAAAGGTGAACTGTGTTTCTGACGTTAGGTAAAGAGACGGTGACGGTTCTACCCGGGGCATCCTTCTTCTCCAGCGACGAATCCTTTGCCATGATCCGAGGGTAGGTCGGCTCACAGCCCGGTCGGTCGGTCCCGTGGGGTGGGGGGTTGAGGGAGGGAGGGAGGGGAGGGAGGGGAGGGAGGGGGGTCTTGGGTGGGGCTAGGATGCAGTTGACAGGATCACAGGCAGGGCCACCGAGTGAGCAGGGTCAGGAGGGAGAACACAGAGTAACTCAGTGGGTCAGGCAGCATCTGTGGAGAACACGGATAGGTGACGTTTCACAGAGTGCTGGAGTAACTCAGCGGGTCAGGCAGCATCTGTGGAGAACATGGATAGGGGACGTTTTGGGTCGATGTGATGGGGCGGTGGGTGGGGCGAGAGGTGGCAGGTACCCTGGTGGGGTGGTGGGTGACAGGCTGGCAATCGAGGTACAGCTCCTCCACACTGTCTCTCACTGTATGGTTGAACACAATGCTCCCTCTGATGCACCAGTCCCTGTGTCAGACACATACTGTACCTGCGCTTACGACATTCTCAAATTTAGGAAGCAAAACTGAGATTGGGAACTGCAAGGGTAGAGTCCTATGATGTCAGTGCCAAAGCCAAGTTAACCAACAAACAACGTGGGCGGCACAGTGGCACAGCGGGTAGAGCTGCTGCCTCACAGCACCTTAGACCCGGGTTCCATCCCGACTGGGTGCAGAGAGAGAGAGATGTTACAGAGAGAGAGAGAGAGAGAGAGAGACAGAAAGATGTTACAGAGAGAGAGAGAGATGTTACAAAGAGAGAGAGAGATGTTACAGGGAGAGAGATTACAGAGAGAGAGAGATGTTACAGAGAGAGAGAGAGAGATAGAGAGAGATGTTACAGAGAGAGAGAGAGAGAGAGAGAGATGTTACAGAGAGAGAGAGAGAGAGAGAGAGAGAGATGTTACAGAGAGAGAGAGATTACAGAGAGATGTTACAGGGAGAGAGATTACAGAGAGAGAGAGAGAGATGTTACAGAGAGAGAGAGATTACAGAGAGATGTTACAGGGAGAGAGATTACAGAGAGAGATTACAGAGAGATGTTACAGGGAGAGAGATTACAGAGAGAGAGAGAGAGATTACAGAGAGAGATGTTACAGAGAGAGAGAGATGTTACAGAGAGAGAGAGATTACAGAGAGAGATACAGAGATGTTACAGAGAGAGATGTTACAGAGAGAGAGAGATGTTACAGAGAGAGAGATACAGAGATGTTACAGAGAGAGAGAGAGATTACAGAGAGAGAGAGAGAGAGACACAGAGAGATACAGAGAGATACAAGGAACTGCAGGTACTGGAATCTTGAGCCAAATGCAAAGTGCTGGAGGAACTCAGCGGGTCAGGCAGCATCTGTGGAGGGAATAGGACAGATGATGGTTCAGGTCAGGCCATTGCAGGCAGTCTGAGGAAGGGTCCGAACTCCAAACGTCGTCTGTTCATCATTCCCTCCACAGATGCTGCCTGACCCGCTGAGTTGCTCCAGCACTTTGATTTTTACAGGACTAGATCATTGCACAAACGGACGTGGTTGCCTGTGAAAGCCCCCTGGCTCTCCCTAGAAAGAACAGAGACTAGGATTGTAAACGGATTGTAAAAACACACAAAGTGCTGGAGTATCCGCCGAGTTTGAATGAGGTCCCCCCCCCACCACATGCTTCTAAACTCCAGCAAGGCGCAGCGGTAGAGTTGCTGCCTCACAGCGCCGGAGACCCGGGATCCATCCCGACTGCGGGCGCCCTCTGTACGGAGTTTGCACGTTCCCCCCGTGACCTGCGTGGGTTTTCTCCGAGATCGTCGGTTTCCTCCCACACTCCAAAGACGTGCAGGTTTGTAGGTTAATTGGCTTGGTGCAAATGTAAAATTGTCCCCAGTGTGTGTGGGATAGAAACATAGAAAATAGGTGCAGGAGTAGGCCATTCGGCCCTTCGAGCCTGCACCGCCATTCAATATGATCATGGCTGATCATCCAGCTCAGTAACCTGTACCTGCCTTCTCTCCATACCCCCTGATCCCTTTAGCCACAAGGGCCACATCTAACTCCCTCTTAAATATAGCCAATGAACTGGCCTCAACTACCTTCTGTGGCAGAGAATTCCACAGATTCACCACTCTCTGTGTGAAAAAATGTTTTCTCATCTCGGTCCTAAAAGACTTCCCCCTTATCCTTAAACTGTGACCCCTGGTTCTGGACTTCCCCAACATCGGGAACAATCTTCCCGCATCTAGCCTCTCCAACCCCTTAAGAATTTTATTTATTCACAAAATGCTGGAGTAACTCAGCAGGTCAGGCAGCATCTCGGGAGAGAAGGAATGGGAAGAGATTTTGTAAGTTTCTATAAGATCCCCCCTCAATCTTCTAAATTCCAGCGAGTACAAGCCCAGTCTATCCAGTCTTTCTTCATATGAAAGTCCTGCCATCCCAGGGATCAATCTGGTGAACCTTCTCTGTACTCCCTCTAAGGCAAGAATGTCTTTCCTCAGGTTAGGGGACCAAAACTGTCCACAATACTCCAGGTGCGGTCTCACCAAGGCCCTGTACAACTGCAGCAGAACCTCCCTGCTCCTATACTCAAATCCCCTCGCTATGAATGCCAACATACCATTCGCTTTCTTCACTGCCTGCTGCACCTGCATGCCTGCTTTCAATGACTGGTGTACCACGACACCCAGGTCACGTTGCATCTCCCCTTCTCCTAATCGGCCACCATTCAGGTAATACTCTGCTTTCCTGTTCTTGCCGCCAAAGTGGATAACCTCACATTTATCCACATTATATTGCATCTGCCATGCATTTGCCCACTCACCTAATCTATCCAAGTCACTCTGCAGCCTCCTAGCATCCTCCTCGCAGCTAACACTGCCACCCAGCTTCGTGTCATCCGCAAACTTAGAGATGTTGCATTCAATTTCCTCGTCCAAATCATGGGGATGGTGTTGGTGTGCGGGGATCGCCGGTCGGCGCGGACACGGTGGGCCACAGGGCCAGTTTTGTCACGCTGTATCTCTAAACTATACTGAAATTAAACATGAAGCCAAGTTATACTAATCTCAGCCCGCACGTGATCCTTATCCCTCCGTTCCTGCATATCCGTGTGTCTGTCTAAAGGCCTCTTAAACACCACTATCGTACCTGCCTCCACAACCACTGGCAGTGTGTTCCAGGCACCCACCACCCTCTGTGTAAAACAACTACCTGCCTGTACTTCTCGATATCACAGGGATGGAGGCTGAGGGAGGAACTAGTTGGAGATGGGGCGGAAGGAAGTGAGACTGGGGGGGGGGGTGGGTTTACAAGAGCAGGGACCAGGACCAATGTTGAGTTGAATACATTTTATTGTACACCAGTCATTGAAAGTAGGCATGCAGGTAGGTGCAGCAGGCAGTGAAGAAAGCGAATGGTATGTTGGCATTCATAGCGAGGGGATTTGAGTATAGGAGCAGGGAGGTTCTGCTGCAGTTGTACAGGGCATTGGTGAGACCACACCTGGAGTATTGCGTACAGTTTTGGTCCCCTAATCTGGGGAAAGACATTCTTGCCATAGAGGGAGTACAGAGAAGGTTCACCAGATTGATCCCTGGGATGGCAGGACTTTCATATGAAGAAAGACTGGATAGACTCGGCTTGTACTCGCTGGAATTTAGAAGATTGAGGGGGGATCTTATAGAAACTTACAAAATTCTTAAGGGGTTGGACAGGCTAGATGCAGGAAGATTGTTCCCGATGTTGGGGAAGTCCAGAACAAGGGGTCACAGTTTAAGGATAAGGGGGAAGCCTTTTAGGACCGAGATGAGAAAGTTTTTTTTCACACCGAGAGTGGTGAATCTGTGGAATTCTCTGCCACAGAAGGTAGTTGAGGCCAGTTCATTGGCTATATTTAAGAGGGAGTTAGATGTGGGCCTTGTGGCTAAAGGGATCAGGGGGTATGGAGAGAAGGCAGGTACAGGATACTGAGTTGGATGATCAGCCATGATCATATTGAATGGCGGTGCGTACAGGCTCAAAGGGCCGAATGGCCTACACCTGCACCTATTTTCTATGTTTCTATTGGGCAAATATGTACACACACAAGAAATGTGCCTTGTTGCTCCGCTCGCAAGTAACAACACCTACACACAGTAGACAATTAAGGATAAAACATAAAACATTACAACATAGACAATAGGTGCAGGAGGAGGCCATTCGGCCCTTCGAGCCTGCACCGCCATTCATTGTGATCATGGCTGATCATCCACAATCAGTAACCCGTGCCTGCCTTCTCCCCATATCCCTTGATTCCGCTAGCCCCTAGAGCTCTATCGAACATTAAGAATAAAACATAGACAATTGGTGCAGGAGGAGGCCATTCGGCCCTTCGAGCCGGCACCGCTGTTAGTTTAATTTATAGTTTAAACATGTGACGAATGAAGTAAAATACCAGAGCAAAAGGAGGCTACAGACTTTTGGCTGTTGAGTAGAGCTACAACTCGTGGATAAAAGCAGGTTTTATGTCTGGCTGTGGCTGCTTTGACAGTCCGGAGTCGCCTTCCAGAGGGTAGTGCTTCCAAGAGTTTGCGGCCAGGGTGAGAGGGGTCAGAGATGATCTTGCCCGCTCGCTTCCTGGCCCTTGCAGTGTACAGTCCGTCAATGGTGGGGAAGGTTGCAGCCAACAACCTTCTCAGCTGTGCGAACGATCCGTTGCAGCCTCCGGATGTGGTGCTTGGTGGCTGAGCCAAACCAGACCATGATGGAGAAGGTGAGGACGGACTCAATGATAGCAGTATAGAATTGGGCCATCATTGCCTGTGGCAGATTGTTGCCGCAGGAAGTACATCCTCTGTTGGGCCTTTTTGACTGTGGGGTCGATGGTGGGCCCCCCCATTTAAGGTCCCTGGAGATGATGGTTCCAAGGAACTTAAACGGTTCCACAATCATTTGGAGGAACTTAAACGACTCCACAATCGGGTCATCAGTGTGGCAGGTCAGGGTGAGGGAAGGGAGCTCGAGTCAGTGAACGGTGACGCAAGGGCCTGGCAATGGTGGAGGAAGGGTCCCGACCCAAGACATCATCCGTCTGTCGATGCTGCCTGTCCCGCCAGGCTCCTCCAGCACTCTGAGTCATTGCTGCCTTTGCTGCACGAGGGGTTTCCCCGCTGTGGTTTTACAGCTTCCTTGCAGGACGAGGATGTGGGTAGTGGAGGCTGTGCAGCAGACAGCCTGTGTTGTGTGTGTGGTGGGTGTGTCACACAGTGTCACACACACTGATGCTGCACTGCCTACGGAGGGAGGGAGGGCTGTGCTGGGGAGGGGAGGGGTGCACAGCGAGCAGGGAGGGGGGGGTTTACTCCCCTGGGGCGTGTGGGGGAGGAGGGTCTCCAGCCCCCTGCCCGGCCCTGTCCTGTCCTCGCCTCGCACGGTGACCGGGGTGGCTGTGTGGGGGTCCCTGTGATGTGTGTGTGATTGTGAGTGGGTGGGGGTGTGGGTGGGTGGGGTGGGGGTGGGGGTTGGAGGGGTGTGGGTGGGTGGGGGTGTGGGTGGGTGGGTGGATCCGTGGGGTCCCTGTGATGAGGTTTGTATGCGGGTATGATGGTGTGAGTGGGTGTGTGTGTGTGGTCTTTGTGACGGTGTGGATGTGTGTGTGTGTGGGGGGGGGGGTCTCTGTGACGGTGTGTGAGTGGGTGTGTGAGTGGGAGTGTGTGTGGGGGGGTGTGAGTGGGTGTGTGTGTGTGTGTGTGGGGGTGTGTGTGTGTGGGTGTGTGTTGTGTGGTGGGTCTCTGTGACTGGGGGTGTGTACACCTGCTGACCAGTTCCACCATTGCAGGGGCCATGTCGACATGACCATGCTCGGGGGCATGCAGGTGTGTGTGTGGTGGGTCTCTGTGACTGTGTGGGGGGGTGTGTGTACACCTGCTGACCAGTTCCACCGTTGCAGGGGCCACGTCGACATGACCATGCTCGGGGGCATACAGGTGTGTGTGGGTGTGGGTGTGTGTGTGTGTGGGGGTCTGTGTGACGGTGTGGGGGGGGTGTGACGGTGTGTGTGTGTGGGGGGTGTACCCCTGCTGACCAGTTCCATTGTTCCAGGGGCCACGTGGACATGACCATGCTCGGGGGCATGCAGGTGTCACAGTTCGGCGATCTGGCCAATTGGATGATTCCGGTGAGTGCTCTCAACCCTGCTCCATGTCGCGGTACGTCCGGGGCTCCAACGTGCACGCGTGTTTGCCCGTGCCACGCGTGTTTCATCCCGGAGTGCCACGCATGTTCTGCCTCATCAGCGGGATGTCCAGCTGTGGCACGGTGGCACATCGGTAGAGTTGCTGCCTCACAGCGCCGGAGACCCGGGTTCAATCCCGATTACGGGCGCCGTCTGTACGGAGTTTGTACGTTCTCCCCGTGACCTGCGTGGGTTTTCTCCAGGTGCTCCGGTTTCCTCCCACACTCCAAAGACGTACAGGTTTGTAGGTTAATTGGCTTGGTGTAAATGTAAACTTGTCCCTAGTGGGCAGCTTTTGTTAGCTGTGTGCTAATTAAAAAACAGTAACACAGCCAACAATGGCCTGTTTCCTTAATCATGCATATCTTTCATTCATCTGTTCTTATATCTCTCTACATCACCGTCTATCTCTCTCGTTTCCCCCTCCCCTGACTCTCAGTCTGAAGAAGGGTCTCGACCCGAAACGTCACCCATTCCTTCTCTCCTGAGATGCTGCCTGTCCCGCTGAGTTACTCCAGCATTTTGTGTCTGTCTGTGGTTTAAACCAGCACCTGCAGTTCCTTCCCCCACACCCCGGTCAATCCCCTCTGCGCCCCCTTCCGACCGAATGCCATTGTTCCTGCCGCTGGGCGAGGAGAAGTGGCAGGCAGCGGATCTCCCAGTGTGGTCCCACCACCAACAACTTGCCATTGAGGGCGTGCAGCGTAGGTTTACTAGGTTAATTCCCGGAATGGCAGGACTGTCACATGTTGAAAGACTGGAGCGACTAGACTTGTATACACTGGAATTTAGAAGGATGAGAGGGGATCTTATCAAAACGTATAAGATTATTAAGGGGTTGGACACGTTAGAGGCAGGAAACATGTTCCCAATGTTGGGGGAGACCAGAACCAGGGGCCACAGTTTAAGAATAAGGGGTAGGCCATTTAGAACTGAGATGAGGAAAAACTTTTTCAGTCAGAGAGTTGTGAATCTGTGGAATTCTCTGCCTCAGAAGGCAGTGGAGGCCAATTCTCTGAATGCATTCAAGAGAGAGCTGGATAGAGCTCTTAAGGATAGCGGAGTCAGGGGGTATGGGGAGAAGGCAGGAACGGGGTACTGATTGGGAATGATCAGCCATGATCACATTGAATGGCGGTGCTGGCTCGAAGGGCCGAATGGCCTCCTCCTGCACCTATTGTCTATTGTTTATAAACACGCTCCATAAAGGGGGATTATCTTTTTAGTTCTCGCCGCCAGTTTAGTTTAATAGACAATAGACAATAGACAATAGACAATAGGTGCAGGAGTAGGCCATTCAGCCCTTCGAGCCAGCACCGCCATTCAATGCGATCATGGCTGATCACTATCAATCAGTACCCCGTTCCTGCCTTCTCCCCATACCCCCTCACTCCGCTATCCTTAAGAGCTCTATCCAGCTCTCTCTTGAAAGCATCCAACGAACTGGCCTCCACTGCCTTTTGAGGCAGAGAATTCCACACCTTCACCACCCTCTGACTGAAAAAGTTCTTCCTCATCTCCGTTCTAAATGGCCTACCCCTTATTCTCAAACTGTGGCCCCTTGTTCTGGACTCCCCCAACATTGGGAACATGTTATCTGCCTCTAATGTGTCCAATCCCCTAATTATCTTATATGTTTCAATAAGATCCCCCCTCATCCTTCTAAATTCCAGTGTATACAAGCCCAATCGCTCCAGCCTTTCAACATACGACAGTCCCGCCATTCCGGGAATTAATCTAGTGAACCTACGCTGCACGCCCTCCATAGCAAGAATATCCTTCCTCAAATTTGGAGACCAAAACTGCACACAGTACTCCAGGTGCGGTCTCACCAGGGCCCGGTACAACTGTAGAAGGACCTCTTTGCTCCTATACTCAACTCCTCTTGTTACGAAGGCCAACATTCCATTGGCTTTCTTCACTGCCTGCTGAACCTGCATGCTTCCTTTCATTGACTGATGCACTAGGACACCCAGATCTCGTTGAACTCCCCCTCCTCCTAACTTGACACCATTCAGATAATAATCTGCCTTTCTATTCTTACTTCCAAAGTGAATAACCTCACACTTATCTACATTAAACTGCATCTGCCATGTATCCGCCCACTCACACAACCTGTCCAGGTCACCCTGCAGCCTTATTGCATCTTCCTCACAATTCACACTACCCCCAGCTTAGTATCATCTGCAAATTTGCTAATGGTACTTTTAATCCCTTCGTCTAAGTCATTAATGTATATCGTAAATAGCTGGGGTCCCAGCACCGAACCTTGCGGTACCCCACTGGTCACTGCCTCCCATTCCGAAAGGGACCCATTTATCCCCACTCTTTGCTTTCTGTCTGTTAACCAATTTTCTATCCATGTCAGTACCCTACCCCCAATACCATGTGCCCTAATTTTGCCCACTAATCTCCTATGTGGGACCTTATCGAAGGCTTTCTGAAAGTCGAGGTACACCACATCCACTGACTCTCCCTTGTCAATTTTCCTAGTTACATCCTCAAAAAATTCCAGTAGATTTGTCAAGCATGATTTCCCCTTCGTAAATCCATGCTGACTCGGAACGATCCCGTTACTGCTATCCAAATGCTCAGCAATTTCGTCTTTTATAATTGACTCCAGCATTTTCCCCACCACTGATGTCAGACTAACTGGTCTATAATTACCCGTTTTCTCTCTCCCTCCTTTAGAGATAGGTTAGTTTAGAAACAGGCCCTTCAGCCCACTGAGTCCGCTCAGCCCAGCGATCCCCGCACACTAACACCATCCTACACACACTGGGGACGATTTACATTTAGACCAAGCCAATTAACCTGAAAACTTGCAGGGAAAAAAAAAACTGCAGATGCTGGTTTAAATCGTAGGTGGGCACGAAATGCTGGAGTAACTCAGCGGGTCAGGCAGCATCTCCGGAGAGAAGGAATGGGCGACGTTTACGGGTCCCCTGATGCCAGGGGAGGGGGCGGGACAAAGATAGGATGCAGTCGGAGACAGGAAGACCGGTGGGAGAACTGGGAAGGGGGAGGGGATGGAGAGAGAGGGAGAGCAGGGACTATCTGAAGTTAGAGAAGTCAATGTTCATACCGCTGGGGTGTAAACTGCCTGGAAACTTGTACATCCTTGGAGTGTGGGAGGAAACCAGACCCCCCCCCCCCCCCCCCGGAGAAAACTCACGGGGAGAACGTGCAAACTCCGTACGGACAGCGACCGTAGTCGGATTGTACCCGGGTCCCTGCAACTCTACCGCTGTGCCACCGTGCCTGTGGAGGGGAGGGATTTATTCATCAATGGTGAGGCTTTGTTTTTGCGTTTGCACTATATTTTAATATGTTGAATCTATTCTTGATGTTTATTATGGTACTATTATAAGTACTACTATGTTTACATACCTGTTGTGCTGCTGCAAGAAGTCTTTCATTGTTCCGTTCCCGGACAGATGACAATAAAATGCTCTTGACTCTGCCTGCCCCCCCCCTCCCTCCCTCCCTTCCTCCTCTGCCACCCCAACGTTATTCACCTCTCAGTGGGAGGTGAGACAGAGGTTCACCTGCATCCTCCTCCAACCTCATCTACTGTGTCCGCCGTTCCAGGTGTGGACCTCTGTACATCGGCGTGACCAAGAGCAGGCTCGGCCATCGTTTCGCTCAACACCTCCGCTCGGTCTGCCTTCCACCTTAACGTACCTGATCTCCCGGTGGCTCAGCACTTGAACTCCCCCCCCCTCCCCCTCCCCCTCCCCCCTCCCATTCCCACACCGACCTTTCTGTCGTTGTCACCTTCCCCTCAGCCAGCAGTAGACCCATTCTGCATTTCCTTACCGTCGTCTGCTTTGATCTGTCGTTTTCACACCTCGTCCTTCTATATCCCTGTGTCTTCCTCTCCCCTGACTCTCAGTCTGAAGAAGGGTCGCGACCCGAAACGTCACCCATTCCTTCCTCCTCTCTCTCTCTCTCCTCTCTCTCTCTCGCTCTCTCTCTCGCTCTCTCTCTCTCTCTCGCTCTCTCTCGCTCTCTCTCTCTCTTGCTCTCTCTCTCGCTCTCTCTCTCGCTCTCTCTCTCGCTCTCTCTCTCTCGCTCTCTCTCTCGCTCTCTCTCTCGCTCTCTCTCTCGCTCTCTCTCTCTCTCTCTCTCTCGCTCTCTCACAAGAACGCAGGAGTAGGCTAACGGCCCCTCGAGCCCGCTCCGCCATTCAATACGATCATGGCTGATCCTACCCCAACCCCCTTCCCACTATTGCCCTTCTACCCACCCAAAAGAACCGTGTGATCTCCTGGGAGAGGCGAAAAAACGGGTAAAAACCCAGGCCAATTTGGGAAAAAAATCTGGGAAATTCCTCTCCGACCCCAAGCTAGGCGATCGAAACTTGTCCAGGAGATTACTCAGGTCTTACTATACTAACAATAGCTCATGTATGTAGGTTAATTGGCTGGGTAAAATGTAAAAATTGTCCCTAGTGGGTGTAGGATACTGTTAATGTGCGGGGATCGCTGGGCGGCGCGGACTTGGTGGGCCGAAAAGGCCTGTTTCCGGCTGTATATATATGATATGATGATGATGTCCACTTCCCTGCCCGCTCCTCTAACCCCTAATTCCCTTGTCTATTAAAAAACAATCTATTTCCGTTTTAAAATTTATTTAACGTTCCTGCTTGCACAGCTCCCTGAGGCAGCGGATTCCACAGACTAACCACCCTCTCTGAGTGAAGAAGTTTCTCCTCATCTCAGTTTCAAAAGAGCCCCCTCTTATTCTAAGACTATGCCCCCTAGTTCTGGTCTCCCCGATCATCGGAAACATCTTTAGCGCATCCACCCGATCAAGGCCCCTCACGATCTTATACGTTTCAATAAGATCGCCTCTCATCCTTCTGAACTCCAATGAGAAAAGTCCCAACCTGCTTGACCTTTCCTCATATGTCAACCCCCTCATCCCTGGGATTAACCGTGTAAACCCTCTCTGCACTGCACTCCACAGCAAGTACATCCTTTCTTAAATATGGAGATCAAAACTGCACACAGTATTCCAAATGCGGTCTTACCAATACTGTATACAGCTGCAGCAACACCTCCCTACTTTTATACTCTATCCCCCTGGCAATAAAGCCTAAGACTCCATTGGCCTCCCTAATCACTTGCAGCACCTGCATACTAACTGTTTGTGATTCCTGTACTAGTCCCCCCCCAGGTCCCTTTGCGTTGTATTACCCACGCAGCTCCTCCCCATTTAGGAAATAAATTGCTTTATGATTTTTTTTCTCCAAAATGCATAACTTCACATTTATCAGTATTAAATTTCATCTGCCAAGTCGCTGCCCACTCTCCTAGTTTATCTATATCCTTTGCAGGCTTTTTCTATCCTCCTCACTCCCTGCTTTACCTCCCATTGTTTGTGTCTCGCTCTCTCTCTCTCTCTCTCTCCCTCTCTAGAGATGTTCCCCTACACAGAGAGAGAGAGAGAGAGAGAGAGAGAGAGAGAGAGAGAGAGAGAGAGAGAGAGAGAGAGAGAGAGAGAGAGAGAGACAGAGATTACAGAGAGAGAGAGAGAGAGAGAGGGAGGGGGAGAGAGTTTACAGAGAGAGATTACAGAGGGGGAGAGAGATTACAGAGAGAGAGAGATTACAGAGAGAGAGAGAGAGGGAGATTACAGAGAGAGAGAGAGAGAGAGAGAGAGAGAGAGAGAGAGAGGGGGAGAGAGATTACAGAGAGAGAGAGAGAGATTACAGAGAGAGAGAGAGAGGGAGATTACAGAGAGAGAGAGAGATTACAGAGAGAGAGAGAGTGGGGGAGAGATTACAGAGAGAGAGAGAGAGAGAGAGAGGGAGAGAGATTACAGAGAGAGAGATTACAGAGAGAGAGAGAGAGAGATTACAGAGAGAGAGAGAGAGAGAGAGAGGGAGAGAGATTACAGAGAGAGAGAGAGAGAGATTACAGAGAGAGAGAGGGAGAGAGATTACAGAGAGAGAGAGAGAAATTACAGAGAGAGAGAGAGAGACATTACAGAGAGAGAGAGAGGGGGGAGAGAGATTACAGAGAGAGAGAGGGGGGGAGAGAGATTACAGAGAGAGAGAGAGAGAGATTACAGAGAGAGAGAGAGAGAGAGATTACAGAGAGGGGGAGAGAGATTACAGAGAGGTTACAGAGAGAGAGAGAGAGAGAGAGAGAGATTACAGTGAGAGAGAGAGATTACAGAGAGAGAGAGAGGGGGAGAGATTACAGAGAGAGAGAGAGAGATTACAGAGAGAGAGAGATTACAGAGAGAGAGAGGGGTTACAGAAAGAGAGAGAGAGAGAGGGGTTACAGAAAGAGAGAGAGAGGGGGGTTACAGAAAGAGAGAGAGGGGGGGTACGGGGAGAAGGCAGGAACGGGGTACTGATTGAGAATGATCAGCCATGATCACATTGAATGGCGGTGCTGGCTCGAAGGGCCGAATGGGCTCCTCCTGCACTTATTGTCTAATGAGAGGGGTTACAGAAAGAGAGAGAGAGAGAGGGGGAGATTACAGAGAGAGAGAGAGAGAGAGAGAGAGATTACAGAGAGAGAGAGAGAGAGAGAGAGAGAGGTTACAGAGAGAGAGAGAGAGAGACGCTGTCTGTCTGCCTGTCCCGCAGAGTTACTCCGGCATTTTGTGTCTGTCTTCGGTGTAAAGCAGCATCTGCAGTTCCTTCCCCCCCCCCCCCCCCCCCCCATGCGCCTCGTCTAATGTGATGCCAATGTGATGTTCCAGGGGAAGATGGTGAAGGGGATGGGCGGTGCCATGGATCTGGTGGCCAGCGCCGACACCAAGGTGGTGGTGGCCATGGAGCACGCGGTCAAGGTGAGGCGTGGCGCGGCGGGACGGGTGGAACGGGCCAGTGCCCCGCGCGGCCCCCGCGGTCCTGGACACGTGCGTGCGTGTGTATGGCTGTTGGGCCGGGCAGGGTCACGGTGAAATCCAGTCGAATCACTTCAGCTCAGTTTAGTTGACTCAAGTCAAGTTTATTTGTCACGTACACATACACGATGTGCAGTGAAATGAAAGTGGCAACGCCTGCGGGTTGTGCACAAAAAGAATTACAGTTACAGCATATAAATAAAGTTAATACAGAGAAGACAACATTTAGTCCCTGGTGATTTGAGAGTTAACAGTCCTGATGGCCTGTGGGAAGAAACTCCGTCTCATCCTCTCCGTTTTCACAGCGTGACAGCGGAGGCGTTTGCCTGACCGTAGCAGCTGGAACAGTCCGTTACTGGGGTGGTAGGGGTCCCCCATAATGTTGCTGGCTCTGGATCTGCACCTCCTGATGTATAGGTCCTGCAGGGGGATGAGTGTAGTTCCCATGGTGCGTTCTGCCGAACGCACTACTCTCTGCAGGGCCATCCTGTCCTGGGCAGAGCTGTTCCCAAACCAGACTGTAATGTTGCTGGGCAGGATGCTCTCTACAGCCCCAGAGTAGAAGCATTGAAGGATCCTCAGAGACACGCTGAATTTCCTCAGCTGTCTAAGGTGGTAAAGGCGCTGCTTTGCCTTACCCACCAGTGCGGCAATGTGCGTTGTCCATGTCAGATCCTCTGTGATGTGGACTCCCAGGTATTTAATGCTGCTCACCCTATCCACAGTAGACCCATTTATCTCCAGTGGCGTGTACGTCCTTGGATGTTGAGCCCTTCTGAAGTCCACAATCAGCTCCTTTGTTTTAGTGACATTCAAGAGGAGGCTATTGTCCTGACACCAGAGTGCCAGATCAGCTCGGTAGGCCTTCTCATCGTTGTTGGAGATCCGGCCCACCACCACAGTGTCATCAGCAAACTTGATGATGGAGTTTGAGCTGAACCTGGCCCCACAGTCATGTGTGTACAGGGAGTACAGTAGGGGGCTAAGGACGCAACCCTGGGGGGATCCTATGTTCAGGGTGAGGGGCCATCATTGTCACATGTGCCGAGGTACAGTGGAAAGCTTTAGTTGAGCACTAACCCGGTCAGCAGAACGACAACGCATGATTACAATTGATCCATCCACAGTGTGCAGATACATGCTAAGGGAAAAGCATTTAGTGCAAGGTAAAGCCAGCAAAGTCCGATCAAGGATAGTCCGAGGGTCTCCAATGAGGTAGATGGGAGGTCAGGACAGCTCTCTAGTTGGTGATGGGGTGGTCCAGTTGCCTGATAACAGCCGGGAAGATACTGCCCCTGAATCTGGAGGTGTGCGTTTTCACACTTCTGTACCTCTTGCCCGATGGGAGAGGGGAGAAGAGGGAGTGGCCGGGGTGGTGGGTGTATGGAACGAGCTGCCGGAGGAGGTAGTTGAGGCAGAGACTATCCCAACGTTTAAGAAACAATTAGATCAGCATCGGCATAATTTGATCAGCCATGATCATATTGAATGGCGGTGCAGGCTCGAAGGGCCGAATGGCCTACTCCTGCACCTATTTTCTATGTTTATGTTTCTAGACAGGTGCATGGATAGGACAGGTATAGAGGGATATGGGCCAAACACACGCAGGTGGGCCCAGTGTGGATGGGACACGTTGGTCGTTGTGGGCAAGTTGGGCTGAAGGGCCTGTTTCCACGTTGTCTCACTCTATAACAAGGCTGAGAACTTAAAGGTTGAATAGGAACCTGAGGGGCCTCTTTTTCACACAAAGGGTGGTCTATAAGGACCGGGCTGCCAGAGGAGGTAGTTGAGGCAGTAACTACTTAGGCGCAGCGGTAGAGTTGCCGCCTTACAGCGAATGCAGCGCCGGAGACCCAGGTTCCATCCTGACTACGGGCGCCGTCTGTACGGAGTTTGTACGTTCTCCCCGTGACCTGCGTGTGTTTTCTCCGGGATCATCGGTTTCCTCCCACACTCCAAAGACGTGCAGGTTTGTAGGTTAATTGGCTGGGTATAAATGTAAATTGTCCCCAGTGTGTGTAGGACGGTGTTAGTGTGCGGGGATCGCTGGTCGGTGCCGACCCGGTGGGCCGAAAGGCCTGTTTCTGCACTGTTTCTCAACTAAACTAAACGAGCGACAATGGATTAAACGACACAGCATGGAAACGTGCCCCTCGGCCCGCTGAAGTCCATGCCTACCATCGGTCACGTGGATGAGTTGGGCTGAAGGGCCTGCTTCTGGTTGATGTGACCGCTGCCTCTGACAAGTCAAGTAACACCATGGTCTGTTCCCCAGGGCATCCACAAGATCCTGGAGAAGTGTACGCTGCCCGTCACCGGCAGGCGGTGTGTCAACCGTATCATCACAGAGATGGTAAGAGTCCAGTTTGGTTTAATGTCACGTGTAGCGAGCTTCAGTGAAAAGCCTTCGTTGCGTGCTAACCAGCCAGCGGTAAGGCAACACGTGATTACAATCAACCAATTTACAGCGTGCAGATTCTAGACGAGGGAATAGCGTTTCAAGCAAGGTAGAGCCAGTAAAGTCCGATCAAGGATAGTCCGAGGGTCTCCAACGAGGTAGATGGGAGGTCAGGACCGCTCTCTAGTTGGTGATGGGATGGGTCAGTTGCCTGATAACAGCCGGGAAGAAACTGCCCCTGAATCTGGAGCTGTGCGTTTACACACTTCTGTACCTCTTGCCTGATGGGAGAGGGGAGAAGAGGGAGTGGCCGGGGTGAGACTGGTCCTTGATGATGGTGCTGGCCTTGCCGAGGCAGCGTGAGGTGTAGATGGAGTCAATGGAAGGGAGGTTGGTTTGTGTGATGGTCCGGGCTGCTGGCCTTGTCGAGGCAGCGTGAGGTGTAGGTGGAGTCGATGGAAGGGAGGTTGGTTTGTGTGATGGTCCGGGCTGCTGGCCTTGTCGAGGCAGCGTGAGGTGTAGGTGGAGTCGATGGAAGGGAGGTTGGTTTGTGTGATGGTCCGGGCTGCTGGCCTTGTCGAGGCAGCGTGAGGTGTAGGTGGAGTCGATGGAAGGGAGGTTGGTTTGTGTGATGGTCCGGGCTGCTGGCCTTGTCGAGGCAGCGTGAGGTGTAGGTGGAGTCGATGGAAGGGAGGTTGGTTTGCGTCCACGATTCGCTGCGGTTTCTTACGGTCTTGGACGAAGCTGTTCCCCAAGCCGTGCCGTGATACGTGGAAGAGCCTGGGAATCGAGCAGAAAGTGCTCCGCTCTCGGACAGCAGCAGGGGGAAGGGAAGGGGAAGGGAATGGGGAGAGGGGGGGGGGGCTTGAGAGGGGAGAGCCGTCACCATGAACCATTGCCACCCGGATTTGGTGACGGTGACAAGTGGAGTTTATTACATACACACACACACACATAATTTGTGTCATTAGCAAATTTGCAGATGACACAAAGCTGGGTGGTAGTGTGAGCTGTGAGGAAGATGCTATGAGGTTGCAGGGTGACTTGGACAGGTTGTGTGAGTGGGCGGATGCATGGCAGATGCAGTTTAATGTGGATAAGTGTGAGGTTATGCACTTTGGTGGTTAGAATAGGAAGGCAGAGTATTATCTGAATGGTGTCAAGTTAGGAACAGGGGACGTACAACGAGATCTGGGTGTCCTAGTGCATCAGTCACTGAAAGGAAGCATGCAGGTACAGCAGGCAGTGAAGAAAGCCAATGGAATGTTGGCCTTCATAGCAAGAGGAGTTGAGTATAGGAGCAAAGAGGTCCTTCTGCAGTTGTACAGGGCCCTAGTGAGACCGCACCTGGAGTACTGTGTGCAGTTTTGGTCTCCAAATTTGAGGAAGGATATTCTTGCTATTCAGGGCGTGCAGCGCAGGTTTACTAGGTTAATTCCCGGAATGGCGGGACTATCACATGTTGAAAGACTGGAGCGACTAGGATTGTATACACTGGAATTTAGAAGTATGAGAGGAGATCTTATCGAAACGTTTAAGATTATTAAGGGATTGGACACGTTGGAGGCAGGAAACATGTTCCCAATGTTGGGGGAGTCCAGAACAAGGGGCCACAGTTTAAGAATAAGGGGTAGGCCATTTAGAACTGAGATGAGGAAAAACGTTTTCAGTCAGAGAGTTGTGAATCTGTGGAATTCTCTGCCTCAGAGGGCAGTGGAGGCCAATTCTCTGAATGCATTCAAGAGAGAGCTAGATAGAGCTCTTAAGGATAGCGGAGTCAGGGGGGTATGGGGAGAAGGCAGGAACGGGGTACTGATTGAGAATGATCAGCCATGATCACATTGAATGGCGGTGCTGGCTCGAAGGGCCGAATGGCCTCCTCCTGCACCTATTGTCTATTGTCTAAGTCCAAAGTAAAGTGTAATTAAAAGCTAACCGCCCAACAGTAAGTATACTTTCCAACCTACACACCTCCTCCTGCACCTATTGTCTATTGTCACACACACACGGTGAGGTGCAGGTACAATGAAGATCCTGCTTGCTGCAGCATCGCCCGGCTCAAAGCCTGAAGAAGAGTCTGGACCCGAGACGTCACCCACTGCTTCTCTCCGGAGATGCTGCCCGTCCCGCTGATTCACCCCGGCAATCTGTGCCTCGTATTTCTCTTGGGCAGCATACAGCCCAGCGGTATGAACCTTGCTTTCCCTCTCTCTCGCCGTCCCTCCCCCACCCTAGTCGTTGCACTAGTTTCGCTGTCATCCTGTTGAGTCTCATTGTCTGTAACTCGTTTTCACCCAGCCCCCAGCTAACAGAGAGAGGCCTGTTTCCTTTATCGTCGTTACTTTTGTGCGTTTTTTTTTAATACATCTGTTCTATATCTCTCTACATCACTGTGTGTGTCGCTCGTTTCCCTTTCCCCCTGACTCTCAGTCTGAAGAAGGGTCTCGGCCCGAAACGTCCCCCGTTCCTTCTCTCCAGAGATGCTGCCTGACCCGCTGAGTTACTCCAGCACTCTGTGTAACGTCACCTATCCGTGTTCTCCAGAGATGCTGCCTGACCCGCTGAGTTACTCCAGCTTTTTGTGTCTATCAGCAGAGTAACATAGAAAATAGGTGCAGGAGGAGGCCATTCGGCCCTTCGAGCCTGCACCGCCATTCAATATGATCATGGCTGATCATCCAGCTCAGTATCCCGTACCTGCCTTCTCTCCATACCCCCTGATCCCTTTAGCCACAAGGGCCACATCTAACTCCCTCTTAAATATAGCCAATGAACTGGCCTCAACTACCTTCTGTGGCAGAGAATCCCACAGATTCACCACTCTCTGTGTGAAGAAATGTTTTCTCATCTCGGTCCTAAAAGACTTCCCCCTTATCCTTAAACTGTGACCCCTGGTTCTGGACTTCCCCAACATCGGGAACAATCTTCCCGCATCCAGCCTCTCCAACCCCTTAAGAATTTTGTACGTTTCTATAAGATCCCCCCTCAGTCTTCTAAATTCCAGCGAGTACAAGCCGAGTCTATCCAGTCTTTCTTCATATGAAAGTCCTGCCATCCCAGGAATCAATCTGGTGAACCTTCTCTGTACTCCCTCTAAGGCTAGAATGTCTTTCCTCAGATTAGGAGACCAAAACTGTACGCAATACTCCAGGTGCGGTCTCACCAAGGCCCTGTACAACTGCAGCAGAACCTCCCTGCTCCTATACTCAAATCCTCTTGCTATGAATGCTAACATTCCATTCGCACCAGTAGACACCAGTTACCTGGACCAGTGGGCTTGAGTGATCGGGAGAAGTTGGATAGACTGGAACGTTTTGTTTTTTGTTTGGGGCATCGGAGGTTGAGGGGTGACCTTGTTGATATGTGCAAGGTCATGAGGGGGGCATAAGCATAGTCTTTCTCCCAGTGTGGCGGATTCTAAAACTAGAGGGTACGGACTTAAGGGGAGGGATTTAAGAGGACTATTCTTTCACACAAAAGGTAGTCGGAGTCTGGAATGAGCTGCCAACAAAAGCCATACAAATGGGTACAATAACACCACATCCTACCGCATCCCACCACTCACTACCAGCGAGCAGTCCTGAACTACTGTCTACCCCATTGGAGACCCCTGGACTATCCTTGATTGGACTTTATCTTGCACTGGCACTGAAGCACTGGCACGGTAGCGCAGCGGTAGAGTTGCTGCTTTACAGCGAATGCAGCGCCGGAGACTCAGGTTCGATCCTGACTACGGGTGCTGCACTGTAAGGAGTTTGTACATTCTCCCCGTGACCTGCGTGGGTTTTCTCCGAGATCTTCGGTTTCCTCCCACACTCCAAAGACGTACAGGTATGTAGGTTAATTGGCTGGGTAAATGTAAAAATTGTCCCTAGTGGGTGTAGGATAGTGTTAATGTGCGGGGATCGCTGGGCGGCGCGGACTTGGAGGGCCGAAAAGGCCTGTTTCCGGCTGTATATATATGATATGATATGATATGATAAGCAGGTAACGCTGTATGGATCTTGTTGTTGGTCCTTCGGGTTCGAAGATGACCATGACTTCACTTTCAGTTGGAGGATTGGAGACTGTGGGTCCAGAAGTTGACCGGTGAGGCCAATCCGGGCCCGGAAGGCAGGCCCACACGTAGGGCACAAGTGGATGGGTGCTGCAGTGGGAGTGGAGGTAGCCCGGGCCTTGCGCGCGGTGCGTTTCCTCTGGGCCTCTGCAGTGCGTCTGTTCTCTGCTGCGCGGGCTCCTGTGGTGAACTCGCCACGCCAGGTTGGACGGTCCAGAGCAAGGGACTCCCAAGTGCTGAGGTTGATGTCCAGGTCTTTGAGGGACACTTTGAGGCAGTCCTTAAACCGTTTCTGAACCGTATGGATCAGAGACATGGGAAAACAACAAAACACCCCAACCAACAGGCTGCAAACATTCGTTGCCTCAGGAGAACACTAAGCATCTGGAGGAGAGACAAAGTAAGCAATGCGGACCTGTGGGAAAGAACAAGCCAGGATCCCATTGACGTACAAATTCGAAGGAGAAAATGGAGTTGGATTGGACACACCCTCAGAAAACCTGCCACAAACATCACCCGGCAAGCCCTGAAATGGAACCCCCGAGGAAAAAGGAAAAGAGGTGGCCCCAGGAACAGCTGGAGAAGAGGTGTCCAGGCGGACATGTCCGGGAGTGGGCTCAACTGGGGAGATCTGGAAAGAACCGCCAACAACCGAGTGAGGTGGAGGACATTTGTCAACGGCCCATGCTCCCTAGAGGAGCCGAGGGCTTCAGAAGAAGAATAAGAAGATGCACCCTTCATCCTGTATCTGTGCCGCCCACGGTCTTGGGTTCTGTGTCTGCTTCTGCAGTCGGCCGGCTCTGTTGCCATTAAAACTGGGCAGACTCGAGATGCCCCAGTCCTTTGTGCAGCTGCTAGCTCTGGGGCGGCACGGTGGCGCAGCGGTAGAGTTGCTGCCTTACAGAGCGTACAGTGCCGGAGACCCGGGTTCCATCCCGACTACGGGCGCTGCCTGCGCGGAGTTTGCACGTTCTCCCCGTGACCCGCGTGGGTTTTCTCCGGGTGCTCCGGTTTCCTCCCACACTCCAAAGACGTGCAGGTTTGCAGGATAACTGGCTTGGTGTATGTGTAAATTGTCCCTGGTATTCAGGGCGGTGTTAGTATGCGGGGATCGCTGGTCGTCACGGACTCGATGGGCCGAAAGGCCTGTTTCCGCACTGTGTCTCTAAAGTACATTAGTCATGTAGTCATAAGGCCACACAGAAACTAACCCTTCAGCCCGACTTGCTGAACCAGATGCCCCTTCTACACTGGTCCCATTTGTAAGGGGTTTCTGCGCCGAGCTTTCGCCCGACCTAAGGTCCCCGTGCCTTGCTCTGATCCCTTGACCAGGCCGTGCACACTGGTTCCCCGTGAGTGGTTCGACCCACTCACCCCTTACGGTTCTAGACACTGGGCTTAGATGCAGGAGCTCTTATAGTGCAGAAAAAATTCAACCAGACCAGATTTTAAAACCAGGGTTTAAATGAAAAAGGCTTTTATTCAGCAGTTGGGACTATTGTCCATGAATACTTATTATACAGTTCGATAAGACATATCTATAATACACATACCGAATACATGAATATCTTTTATTTATTAATCACAAAACGCACAGTTCACAAGACATATACCCGAATACCCCTTTTCGCTGAAAACTTAAAAGCACACAGTTCCACGAGACATATATCCGAATACCTTCTTCGCTGAATTCTTGAAACACACACAGTTCTATAAGGCATATACACGAATACCCTTTTTACTTATGAATTCTTAAACACAGTTCTGCAAGACACATACACGACTGTAAGATGGGGAACGCACGACGCATCGCAATCTTGACCAACCTATATTTTAATACACACCCAACGTTTATTCACAACCACCCTCCTCTCTACACTAAACTATGTCCAGGATATGTAGGATTTGAAGTGCATGCTCACCATGGGGTTATTACTGGGGTTACTGGCTGTTCGGTTTTTGCAGTATTTCTTTTCGAGTTGCGTGCCTGTTCCTCTCTCTTGCATCCGTTCTTCTTTCCGACTTTCTTCTTGACTTCAGTTGACTTCGAACCCGGTTTTCTCTGCGCTTCTTGCCTCCTGTCCGTCTTCTTGCCTGCTTGCGTTTCTTGCAGGTTTTCTTCTAGCTTCAGCTTCTTCCTCCAGTATTTCTTCTTGAGTTTAAAACCCAAAAGTAGTGGCCAGTTATACTGTTTCTGACCCGTCCTATCTCCCGCCAGATCTTGGAATCTCTTTGTTCAAAAAGATATGTATGAGGTTTTCTTCTGATCTGCCTTATGTTCGGGGATACCGGGGATGGCCAGACGGTGTAAATTGGGATTTCATTGTGAGGTGATGGGTGTTAACTGGTTTCCCATCACCTACCAGGTAGTTTTCTATGGGCTATTGTGCCCCCTCACTGAGATGAACTGTTTAGGTCGGCTTGGGGCATTGTGAGTATGCTGATGTCAGCGCCCCAGTGTCTGGACTCCGACCTGGTTTCGTAGGTTTCTGCATGGCCAATACCCATCCTTTGTTCTGGCCGTAGCTTTGCAGAAACCTAGAGACTGGGTTGTAAGGTTTTTACTTTTTTTGTGGCTGGTCACGAGGTCCTGCGGCCATTTTAGGACCCACGGATTGTGACATCCTTTGTTAATCTGACCGCAGCCTTTCTCCGCTATCAGCCCCAGTCTCTCGTTTAAAATGTCCAAACTGCAGCTCTTTGGTATTGTGTTGCTTTCCAAATGAGGGAAAACTTCTCAAATCTTACACATTGCACGATCTGCATCACTCTAAAGCTAAACTTCTGCACCTCTCTAAACCTCTAGCATATTGTTAGTAGTGCCTGCCTCCACAACCTCTTCTGGCAACTTGGTCCATTCACCCACCGACCGCCCTCAGTGTGTAAGAAGGAACTGTAGATGCTGGCTTGTGACGGACACAAAATGCTGGAGTAACTCAGCGACACGGGCAACATCTCTGGAGAGAAGGAACGGGTGAGGTGTCGGGTCGAGACCCTTCTTCAGACTGAGAGACAGGGGGTGAGGGGGACTAGAGATGTGGAAAGGTATGGGGTGTGAAAACGACAGACTGGGTGACGTTTCGGGTCGAGACCCTTCTTCAGTGTGTTTGTCTGGGCTTAGAATAGGATAGGATATTGTCAGAGTGAGGCCCAGCGCAAATTGGAGGAACAGCACCTCATATTTCGCTTGGGCAGCTTACACCCCAGCGGTATGAACATTGACTTCTCTAACTTCAAGTAACCCTTGCTTTCCCTCTCTCTCCACCCCCCCCCCCCCCCACCCTAGATCTCCGACCAGTTTCGCTGCCCTCCTGATTACGTTTTACCAATGGTACCCCATTGCTGACAATGACCCATTCTACAATTTCCTTGCCCCACATCCCCTTTGATGTCTCGTTTTCACACCTCACCCTTCCATATCTCTCTCTGTGTCTTCCTCTCCCCTGACTCTCAGTCTGAAGAAGCATAGACATGGAAAATAGGTGCAGGAGGAGGCCATTCGGCCCTTCGAGCCCAGCACCGCCATTCAATATGATCATGGCTGATCATCCACAATCAGTACCCCGTGCCTGCCTTCTCCCCATATCCCTTGATTCCACTAGCCCCCAGAGCTCTATCTAACCCTCTCTTAAATTCATCCAGTGAATTGGCCTCCACTGCCCTCTGTGGCAGAGAATTCTACAGATTCACAACTCTCTGGGTGAAAAAGATTTTTCTCACCTCAGTTTTAAACGGCCTCCCCTTTATTCTTAGACTGTGTGTGGCCCCTGGTTCTGGAATTCTCTCTTGAATGCATTCAGAGAATCGGCCTCCACTTCCTTCTGAGGCAGAGAATTCCACAGAACTCATAGACTGTGTGGCCCCTGGTTCTGGACTCCCCCAACATTGGGAACATATTTCCTGCATCTAGCTTTTGTCCAGTTCTTTTAATAAATTTTATACGTCTCTATGAGATCCTTCTAAACTCCAGTGAACACAAGCCCAGTCTTCCCAATCTTTCCTCATCTGACAGCCCCGCCATCCCGGGGAACCTACGCTGCACGGCCTCAATAGCAAGGACAATAGACAATAGGTGCAGGAGGAGGCCATTCGGCCCTTCGGGCCAGCACCGCCATTCAATGTGATCATGGCTGATCATGAGGACGTCCTTCCTCAATAACGATACAGTGTCATGGGACAGCTCGCCAGGCTTTGCGCTGCCCCAATCGGGCCGGTGCAGCGGTAGAGTTGCTGCCTCGCGGCCCCATCGACTTCCCATGCATCCCCACGTCATTGCTCAATACCCTGTCTGAAGGCCAGCGTGCCAACAGCCTGTGTGTGTGACGCGTGCGAATCTGCTTTAAATCTGCAGGCGGTCTTCGACGTGTGCAAAGAGCGGGGTCTGACGCTGATCGAGGTGTTTGAAGGCGTGACTGTGGATGAGGTCCGGGAGAGCACTGGGTGTGGTTTCGCAGTGAGTACCTGTGGCTGAGGACAAGGCCGCGTGTTTCTCTGTCCGTGTCTCTCTGTCCGTGGGCACCTCCGTGTGTGGGCAGGTAAGGGTGTGAGTATGTGTGTGGTTGGAGGGTGTGTGTGTCTGTGTGGTTGGAGAGGGTGTGTGTCTGTGTGGTTGGAGTGTGTGTGGGGATGGGAGTGTGTGTGGGGATGGGAGTGTGTGTGGGGATGGGAGTGTGTGTGGGGATGGGAGTGTGTGTGGGTGGGTAAGGGTGTGTGTGCGTATGTGTGGGGAAGGGTGTGTGTGGGAGTATCTGTGTGTGGTTGGAGGGGGTGTGTGTGGGGAAGGGGGTGTGTGTGTGTGTAAGGGTGTGTAAGGGTGTGTGTGTGTAAGGGTGCGTGGTTGGAGTGTGTGTGGGGAGGGAGGTGTGTGTGGGGAGGGATGTGCGTGTGTGTATGGGGAGGGTATGGGTGGGGGAGGGTGTGTGCGTGTGTGAGTGTGAGTGTGGCAGTAACAGTGTTGTGTCTCTTGCACAGGTGTCTGCCAGCCTGCAGCCCATGGGGCAGGTGTGAGCGAGCGTGGCAGGGCGCGAGACCCCAGAAGATGTGACGTTGCAGGATCGTAAAGGGAAGCTCCCGGCCCCCCACACAAGGGCGGGGGGCATTTAATTTAACTCGTGGTTTTGTTATATAAATTAACGTTTGTCTCTGAAAATGTGGATAACTTCACCGGGAAATGTGCTGGAGGGAAGGGAGGGGGAGAGTGATGTCATGGGTCACTCTGTACCCCTGAGGGTGGCCCAGTTGGTGAAGGTGCCCCTGCAGATGGCAAGAGAGGGGCACTACATGGTTTCCCCCCCCCCCCCCCAGTCCTCTTCCCAGCCAGAACATCTCCAGTCTCGTGGAGCTCACACTTCGATGTGAACCCTTTTTCTCCTTTCGACTTGGAGTGAAAGGGCTACAGGCTCCCTCCCTCCCTCCCTCCCTCCCTCGTCGTTTATCCTGCTCTGTGCCCTGGCGGCACTGTCTCCACAGTTGGGATGAGGCCTTGGCCTAGATAACTCGTGCGTCACGGTGGCGCAGCGGTAGAGTTGCCGCCTCACAGCGCCGGAGACTCGGGTTCGATCCCGACCACGGGCGCCGTCTGTGCGGAGTTCGCACGTGACCCGCGTGGGTTTTTTTTTTCTCCGAGATCTTCGGTTTCCTCCCTCACTCCAAAGACGCGGGGGTTTGCAGGTTAGTTGTCGTGGGTGTAAATGTAAATTGTCCCTAGTTGTATGTAGGAGCATCCTTCCCACGTCACAGTGGGAGGGGGGGAGGAGGGGGGGAAATACGTGGCATATTTTTGACAGAACGTCACGTGTGGGGATCGCTGGTCGGCGCGGACTCGGTGGGCCGAAGGGCCTGTTTCGGCGGTGCACCTCCCAACTCAACTCAGCGTGACTCTGAATCTGCCCCTCACACAATGGTGATTAAAACTAACCTCTTGCCCCTTAACGGGGTATCAAGGCCATACGTCACGTTCCGTCTCAACAGATGTAGCAAGTCACACTGCATGTGCGGCACAACATGCCCAACGTGTCCCAGCTACGCCAGTCCCACCCGCCCGCGTTTGTCCCATATCCCTCCGATCCTGTCCTATCCACGTACCTGTCTAAATGTCTCCTAAATGTTTTTGCTCCTGCCTCAACTACAGTGCCCTCCATGATGTTTGGGACAAAGACCCATCATTTATTTATTTGCCTCTGTACTCCACAATTTGACATTTGTAATCACGTGTGGTTAAAGTGCACGTTGTCAGATTTTAATACAGGCCATTTTTATACATTTTGGTTTCACCATGTTGAAATTACAGCAGTGTTTACACATAGTCCCCCCATTTCAGGGCACCATAATGTTTGGGACACAGCAATGTCATGCAAATGAAAGTAGTCGTGTTTAGTATTTTGTTGCATATCCTTTGCATGCATTGACTGCTTGAAGTCTGCGATTCATGGATATCACCAGTTGCTGGGTGTCTTCTCTGATGATGCTCTGCCAGGCCTGTATTGCAGCCATCTTTAGCTTATGCTTGTTTTGGGGGCTAGTCCCCTTCAGTTTTCTCTTCAGCATATAAAAGGCATCCTCAATTGGGTTCAGATCGGGTGATTGACTTGGCCACTCAAGAACTGACCATTTTTTAGCTTTGAAAAGCTCCTTTGTTGCTTTAGCAGTATGTTTGGGATCATTGTCTTGCTGTAGAATGAACCGCCGGCCAATGAGTTTTGAGGCATTTGTTTGAACTTGAGCAGATAGGATGTGTTTATACCCTACAGAATTCATTATGCTACTACCATCAGCAGTTGTATCATCAATGAAGATAAGTGAGCCAGTACCTTCAGCAGCCATACATGCCCAGGCCATAACACCCCCACCACCATGTTTCACAGATGAGGTGGTATGCTTTAGATCTTGGGCAGTTCCTTCTCTCTTCCATACTTTGCTCTTGCCATCACTCTGATGTAAGTTAATCTTCGTCTCATCTGTCCACAAGACCTTTTTCCAGAACTGTGGTTGCTCTTTTAAGTACTTCTTGGCAAACTGTAACCTGACCATCCTATTTTTGCAGCTAAACCAGTGGTTTGCATCTTGCAGTGTAGCCTCTGTATTTCCGTTCATGAAGTCTTCTGCGGACAGTGGTCATTGACAAATCCACACCTGACTCCTGAAGAGTGTTTCTGATCTGTCGGACAGGTGTTTGGGGATTTTTCTTTATTATAGAGAGAATTCTTCTGTCATCAGCTGTGGAGGTCGTCCTTGGCGTGCCAGTCCCTTTGCGATTAGTAAGCTCACCAGTGCTCTCTTCTTAATGATGTTCCAAACAGTTGATTTTGGTAAGCCTACGGTTTGGCTGATGTCTCTAACAGTTATATTCTTGGTTCTCAGTCTCATAATGACTTCTTTGACTTTCGTTGGCACAACTATAATCCTCATGTTGATAAACAGCAATAAAAGTTTCCAAAGGTGATAGAAAGACTGGAGGAAAGACTAGTGGCTGAGAGCTCTCTTATACCTGCATGAAGGAGGTAATTAAACACACCTGAGCAATTACAAACACCTGTGAAGCCATGTGTCCCAAACATTATGGTGCCCTGAAATGGGGGGGGACTATGTATAAACACAGCTGTAATTTCTACATGGTGAAACCAAAATGTGTAAAAATGGTCTTTATTAAAATCTGACAATGTGCACTTTAACCACATGTGATTTTTTTCTATTACAAATCTCAAATTGTGGAGTACAGAGGCAAATAAACAAATGATGGGTCTTTGTCCCAAACATTACGTACCTTCTCCGGCTGTTCGTTCCATACACTTCACACCCTCTGTGTCAAAGGTTGCCCCTCAGGTTCCTCGTGAATTTTTGCCCTCTCACCTTCAGCCTGTGCTCTTTAGTTCTTGATTCCCCTATCCTGGGGAAAAGGACTGGTACTAATCACCTTATTTATGGCCCTTGTGCTGTTATTAAACCTCCAAGGTGCCACAGCCACCAATGTGACCTTCCAAGGCCGAACAACACGATTGTTTCACCCTTTCCAGTTGAATGACGTCTTACCCAATGACGAGGCGACCAAAACTGTACGCAGTGCTCCCAACTGCGGCCTCACCGGCGCCTTGCCTTGTGATGCACAAACCTTTGCCGACAGGTCCTTGATTTCCCCAACCCCCGGGGAACAAGGACGGCACGGTGGCGCAGCGGTAGAGTTGCTGCCTCACAGCGCCAGAGACCCGGGTTTGATCCCGACTGTGGGTGCTTGTCTGTACGCTCTCCCCCCCCCCGTGACCTGCGTGGGTTTACTCCGAGATCTTCCCACACTCCCGTGACGTACGGGTTTGTGGGTTGACTGGCTTGGTGTAAGTGTAAAATTGTCCCCAGTGTGTGCAGGGCAGTGTTGACGTGCGGGGATCGCTGGTCGGCGTGGGCCTTGGTCGGTGGGCCGAAGGGCCTCACATATCTTTAAACCAAAAGTATTTTAAAAAGGAAAAGTTTAACATAACAGCCAATTAAATCAATAGATAAAATCCAGGTAAAATATGCAAAACGATCTGGTTTTGCGCACCATTCCTTTCAGTTCATTCCCCCCCACTCCCCACCCCATTGTTAAAATTTATCTTGGATCCAGTAATAGATCAAGAAGGATCAAAGTCATTTGGGCAGTAATGCAGATACTGTATCTCTGAACTAAGCTAAAACTAAACGACGTGCCCCTCTCACCTTTACAGCTGTGTCCTCTAGGCCTTTGATTTTACCAATGGTTTTGGCTGCCTGGCTAATCTGCCCCTCGTATAATGATATAAGCCTGTGGTTTCTGGGACCTTTTGTTGCTGGTGTTGTCATTGTATTTGTGTTCTGTGAACATCTCTGTGCCCGCACGCCGACAGCTATCCCAGCGGAGTGGGATCTCCGGGATATTCCGGATGACCAGATAGATACCTGCCGTCGATCTGGAACAGTAGGAGTGCATTTCAGGCTCCCAGGGGCTAGAGTTTAGCTGTGATATTTCATTTACACCCACACAAACGCACCATCCCTGAAATTACACTCTGAGAAAACTCACACACAATCCCTTGTCCTGGAGCACGTCCTTATTCCCCCCTACTGGTAGAACGTGTGGGCCCCACACACCCAGACACACTGCCTCTACCCTCAGCAAGGCACAGAGTGCTGGAGTAACTCAGCGGGTCAGGCAGCATCTCTGGAGAACACGGATAGGTGACGTTGCACAGAGTGCTGGAGGAACTCAGCGGGTCAGGCAGCATCTGTGGAGAACATGGATAGGTGACGTTTCACAGAGTGCTGGAGTAACTCAGCGGGACAGGCAGCGTCTCTGGAGAGAAGGAATGGGTGACGTTTCGGGTCGAGACTGAGTCTGAAGAAGGGTCTCGACCTTGAAGCGTCACCCATTCCTTCTCTCCAGAGATGCTGCCTGACCCGCTGAGTTACTCCAGCACTCTGTGAAACGTCACCTATCCATGTTCTCCACAGATGCTGCCTGACCCGCTGAGTTACTCCAGCACTCTGTGTTTCGTCGGTGTAAAGCAGCATCTGCAGTTCCATCCTACCCACTCCTTCCTCACGTGTCTGTCTGTCTGTCTGTGTGTACGTTCAGGGCCGGTGCGCGGTGTGATGAAGCGCTCAGCTGTTGTTCCTTCCTCTCTTCCTCAATAAACCGGTTACCATGAATTGGTCTGGCCTGCTGATTGAGTTCATACCTTATAGGAGCAGAATTAGGCCATTCGGCCCATCAAGTCCACTCCGCCATTCAATCATGGCCGATCTATCTCTCCCTCCCAACCCCGTTCTCCTGCCTTCTCCCCGTAACCCCTGACAGCCCGCACTAATCGAGAATCTGTAAATCTCTGCCTTAAAAATACCCACTGACTTGGCCTCCACAGCCCTCTGTGGCAAAGAGTTCCACAGATTCACCACCCTCTGCCTGAAGAAATTCCTCCTCATCTCCTTCCTAAGGGAATGTCCAGTGAGATAGATCCTCGAAAGGTAAGTGTGGCAATAAGAAACCATACTAATGCCAATCAGAGTCGGGCACTACAACAGATGGACATTTAACATCTTCTCATGACGACCATCCAAGATGTCTGTGGGGACAGTCGAATCTCAGTGAATCTGTTATGAGCAGATGTGAGTAATTGGATTGAACGAGAATGGGGACAGGGGCTTCGGCCGACCGAGTTGGACTGAAGCTGCTGCCAATGAGTGATGTAACCACCGCTGCACACGGTATGCCAAACCGTTGCCACGTAAAGGGCGCGTACAGTCTGCACAGTGGCGCAGTGGTAGAGTTGCTGCCCCACAGCGCCGGAGACCCGGGTTCCATCCTGACTACGGGCGCTGTCTGTACGGAGTTTGTACGTTCACCCCGTGACCTGCGTGGGTTTTCTCAGATCGGAGAAGATCGCTGAGAAGTCTTCAATGTCGTCCCCAATGGTCCCTCTATGCTCTCGGCTGCCCCATCCCCCCCACACAGGGTCCCCCTTTGTTCTCAATGGCACATCTGGCACCCTCCGCGGCCCCGTCCGACACCCCTCCACCGGCCCCTTCCTTGACCGACGACCCCCGTGACCTGGACTGCCGACCTCTCCCTCGGCCATTGGTGCCCGTGACCTCGACCACTGACCCCATGACTTCGACCGCCGGTCCCCGCGACCTCGACTGCCTGACCTCGTGACCCTTACCCCATGACCTCAATCCCTGACCCCATGACTTCGACCTCCGGCCCCACGCAATCTTGACCCCGTGACCTTGACGGCCTGACCCTGTGACCCCTGACCCCATAACTTTGGCCGCCGCCCCCCCCGCAATCTTGACCCAACACCCGCGACCTTGATCCTTGACTCCGTGACCTTGGCCGCCGCCCCCCCCACAATCCTGATCCTGACCCCGCGACCTCGATCCCTGACCCCGTGGCACCGACTGCCACTGTCAGTCCTCAGCAGTCGGGATTATCTTACACACGAGACCAACAAGGTTTTTGTATTTTAGATATTCATAATCATCACAATCATTTATATTTATTTCACAAAATACTGGAGTAACTCAGCAGGTCAGGCAGCATCTCAGGAGAGAAGGAATGGGTGACGTTTCAGTCTGAAGAAGGGTCTCGACCCGAAACGTCACCCATTCCTTCTCTCCCGAGATGCTGCCTGACCCGCTGAGTTACTCCAGCATTTTGTGAAATAAATACCTTCGATTTGTACCAGCATCTGCAGTTATCTTCTTATATAATCACAGTCATACTTTATCAGCCAAGTATGTTTTGCAACATACGAGGAATTTCATTTGCCATACAGTCATAACAATAAAAAGCAACAGGACCCACACAATACATTTTAACACGAACATCCCCCACAGTGACTCCTCCACATTTCTCACTGAGATGGAAGGTGAAAAACAGTTCAATCTCTCCCTGGTTTGTCCTCCAGTGGTCGGGGGCCTTGAACCTTCCGTTGACGGGACGATCTTGACCCCCGTAGCCGGCGGCGAGCCTTCCTTGTGGGGGCGATCAAGCTCCTGCATTGGGGGGGAATCTCAGCTCCCCCCGTGCCGGGCGATCTACCCCGGGTCGAACCTCTTCTGGCTTTGGAACTTTGGAGCTTCCCGACACCGGTCTCAACCCAAGACTGTGAGCTCCTCGATGTTAGAGTCTGCAGGCCGCGGTTGGAGCGTCGATCCCGGGCAAGGGATCGCACGCTCGGATGGTAAGTCCACGACCCCGCGGTGGGGCTCAAAGTCAGTCTCGAGCAAGGCCGCCAGCTCCACGATGTTAGGCCGCAGAGCGACCGGAGATATGGCCCGGAAAACAATCGCATCTCCGGCAGGGTAAGAGATTGGATAAACAGTTCTCACCTGCTCTGACTGAGTGGGACAGTGGAGATTTCAGGTGTTGTAGTGCTGCATCTCACAGGTAGGCTTTATACACCTGCATTTTTATCACTTAGACATGAACATGGATCAGAAAGATCCAAAGGGACAAAGGCCAAACACAGGTCAACTCACTCAACATGATTTACTGCGTCTGATGTGGGCTTAACACTCACAGACAGACTCTCTCTCCACACCCGCCCATCACACGCTTCCAAGTTGCCTTGTCTTAAAAGCCACACACAAAACGCCGGAGTAACTCAGTGGGTCAGGCAGCATCTCTGGAGAACATGGATAGGTGACGTTTCACAGAGTGCCGGAGTAACTCAGCGGGTCAGGCAGCATCTCTGGAGAACATGGATAGGTGACGTTTCACAGAGTGCCGGAGTAACTCAGCGGGTCAGGCAGCATCTCTGGAGAACATGGATAGGTGATGTTTTGGGTCGAGACCCTTCTTCAGACTGAGAGTCAGGGGAGAGGGAAACGAGAGAGATAGACAGTGATCAGAATCGCCTTTATTGCCATCCTAAAAACAAGTCTTTTGGACGAAATTCCGTCACCCACAGTCCAACAATACGAGCAATAAAAATGAGCAATAACACACACAATCACGAACCGACACAAAACATCCATCACAGTGAGTCTCCTCCAGTCCCCTCCTCACTGTGATGGAAGGCCAGAATGTCTTTTCTCTTCCCCTGCCGTCTTCTCCCGCGGTCAGGCTGTTGAAGTTGCCACGTTCCAGGCCGCGCCGGACGGTGAAAGGTCCGCGGCGGGCCGACCCAAGCCCCGCGATCCGGGGCGGGTGAAGACGCTGCCGCTGCCAGAGCCCCCGATGTCGGCCCCCCCCACCCAGGGCAGGGCCTGCGAGCTTCCGATATCCACGCGGCCCGCGGCCGAAGCCTCCGAAGGCGAGTCGCAGCCGCTCCCGCGGCACCACCACAGCCTCCGAAGGCAGCCGGCTCCGCAGGTGGTAAGTCCGGTCCGCGGGCTCTGCGAACCAGAGCCCCAGGTGGTCCCAGCTGGAGGCCGCCAGCTCCAGGTGTTTGGCCGATGGTAGGCCGCAGCGGGAACGGAGACACCACCCAGAAAACAAAGGTCAGGTCTCCCTAGGGAAGAGACAACTTTACAGCCCCCCCCCCCCCCCCCACACACACACATAGCACACAACCACAAAAAACACAACATCACATCTAAACACTACAATTAAGACAAAAAAACAACAAAAAACACAAAGACAAGCGGACTGCAGGCAAGCCGCAGCTGCTAGGGCAGCGCTGCCATAGGGAATTATGTAGAGAGATATAGAACAAATGAATGATAGACGTGCAAATAGTAACGACGATAAAGGAAAAGGTCTTTTGTTGGCGGTCGGCTCGGTGAAAACCAGTCATGTGCAGAAAGGAACTGCAGGCGCTGGTTTACACCGAAGATAGACACAAAGTGCTGGAGTAATTCAGCGGGACGGGCAGCATCTCTGGAGAGAAGGAACGGGTGACTTTTTGGGTCTAGACCCAATAGGTGCAGGAGTAGGCCATTCGGCCCTTCGAGCCTGCATCGTCATTCCAGCGGTAGAGTTGCTGTCTTACAGCGAATGCAGCGCCGGAGACTCAGGTTCGATCCCGACTACGGGCGTCGTACTGTACGGAGTTTGTACGTTCTCCCCGTGACCCGCGCGGGTTTTCTCCGAGATCTTCGGTTTCCTCCCACACTCCAAAGACGTGCAGGTTTGTAGGTTAATTGACCGGGCAAATGTAAAAATTGTCCCCCAGTGGGTGTAGGATGGTGTTAGTGTGCGGGGATCGCTGGGCGGCGCGGACCCGGTGGGCCGAAGGGCCTGTTTCCGCCCTGTATCTCTAAATCGAGCCAGCATCTCCCTTCGAGCCTGTACGCACCGCCATTCAATGTGATCGTGGCTGATCATTCTCAATCAGTACCCCGTTCCTGCCTTCTCCCCATACCCCCCTGACTCCGCTATCCTTAAGAGCTCTATCCAGCTCTCTCTTGAATGCATTCAGAGAATTGGCCTCCACTGCCCTCTGAGGCAGAGAATTCCACAGATTTGGAACCCTTCTTCAGACTGAGAGTCAGAGGAGCGGGAGTCCAGAGACGTGGAAGGCTGAGGTGTGAAAACGACAGATCGCAGCAGACGATGGTAAGGAAACGTAGAATGGACCATTGTTGGCTGAGGGGTACGGTCAGTAATATTTAATCAGGAGGACAGTGAAACTAGTCGGAGAGCGAGGGTGGGGGAGAGACGGAGAGAGAGAGAGAGAGGGAGGGAATGTGTCACCATGGTCTCACTGCTACCCTCAGCTGGGGAGCTGCCCCCTCTGGTGGTCAGCCTGAGGTTGGCAGGGAGCGGCCTGGATAGAGTGGATGTGGAGAGGATGTTTCCACCAGTGGGAGAGTCTAGGACTAGAGGGCACAGCCTCAGAATTAAAGGACGTTCCTTTAGGAAGGAGATGAGGAGGGATTTCTTTAGCCACAGGGTGGTGAGTCTGAGGAATTCATTGCCACAGAAGGCTGTGGAGGCCAAGATTTTTAAGTCAAGTCAAGTCAATTTTATTTGTATAGCACATTTAAAAACAACCCACGTTGACCAAAGTGCTGTACATCTGATTAGGTTCCAATGGGAAAAAAAATGAAACATACAGTAGCACGCAAACAGTTCACAGCGCCTCCTCAATGAGCCTCAAACGCTAGGGAGTAGAAATAGGTTTTGAGCCTGGACTTAAAGGAGTCGATGGAGGGGGGCAGTTCTGATGGGGAGAGGGATGCTGTTCCACAGTCTAGGAGCTGCAACCGCAAAAGCGCGGTCACCCCTGAGCTTAAGCCTAGACCGCGGGATAGTGAGTAGCCCCAAGTCGGCCGACCTGAGGGACCTGGAGTTAGAGAGGGGGGTTAGAAGATTTTTGATGTAGGGGGGGGGGGAGTGTCCGTTTAGGGCTTTATACGTGAATAGGAGGAGCTTGAAGTTGATTCTGTACCGTACTGGGAGCCAGTGGAGAGAGGCCAGAATCGGGGTGATGTGGTCCCTTTTACGGGTACCCGTCAGGAGTCTCGCTGCGGCGTTTTGGACCAGTTGCAGGCGGGACAGGGAAGATTGGCTGATCCCAGTGTATAGGGAGTTGCAGTAGTTTAGGCGGGAGGAAATGAAAGCGCGAATGATTTTTTTCTGTGTCGTCGAATTGGAGGAAAGGTTTGATTTTAGCTATGGTTCGAAGTTGGAGGACGCTGGCTTTTACCACAGCGTTGACTTGCTTGTCAAATTTTAATGCAGAGTCAAATATCATGCCGAGGTTTTTGACATGCGGTTTGACTAGGCAGGATAGACTTCCAAGACTGCCTGTTATCAATTTGATGGAGTCGGGGGGGGGGGGCCGAATAGGATGACCTCAGACTTGCTCTCATTTAATTGAAGGAAGTTCTGTGCCATCCAACATTTTATGTCCTCAAGGCAGTGTAAGAGGCTGTTTAAATTTGACTGGTTGTTGGGTTTCAGGGGGAGGTAAAGCTGAGTGTCATCGGCATAGCAGTGGAAAGAAATGCCGTGCCTTTGAATGATTTGGCCAAGGGGGAGCATGTATAGAGAGAAGAGAATGGGGCCTAGGATGGAGCCTTGTGGAACTCCGCAGGAGAGGCTAGCTGGAGCAGAGGAATAACTGCCTATGTTGATGGCGAAACTCCTATCTTTGAGGTACGAAGCGAACCAGCTCAGGGCAGTGCCATCAATGCCAACCGCGTACCAGAGACGGTCAATAAGGATGGTGTGGTCCACTGTATCGAACGCTGCGCTGAGGTCGAGAAGGAGCAGGATTGCACAGTCGCCGGTGTCGATGGCGAGAAGCAGGTCGTTGTGTACCTTCAACAAGGCAGACTCTGTGCTGTGGTGGGCTCTGAAACCTGACTGGAAACTTTCCAGGATGGTGTTTTGGTGTAGGTAGGGCACTAATTGGTTTAGAATTGCCTTTTCAAGGACTTTTGACAGGAATGGCAGTTTGGAAATGGGTCTGTAGTTGCTAGGCAAGGTGGGGTCTAGGTTAGGTTTTTTTCAGTAGGGGCTCGACCACCGCGTGCTTGAAACTGGTTGGAACAGTGCCAGTGGCCAGAGAACTGTTGATAATAGAGAGGATGCTGGGACCGGCTATTGCAATGACATCCTTCAGAAGGGCAGTGGGGGCAGGATCAAGGGGGCAGGTTGCAGGTTTCATAGCGGAGACAAGCTTTGCAAGGGAGGATAGAGTGACGGGTTGGAAGCAGTCCAATTTAGATGAACAGACTAGTGAGACAGCTAGGTCACGGGTGGGAGGGAAAATGTTCATTCTAATGTTCTCAACTTTGTTGGTGAAAAATTTAGCGGAATTTAAGGCAGAGACAGATACATTCTTGATTAGTGCGGGTTGTCAGGGGTTACGGGGAGAAGGCTGGAGAATGGGGTTAGGAGGGAGAGATAGATCAGCCGTGAGTGAATGGCGGAGTCGACTTGATGGGCCGAATGGCCTAATTCTACTCCTAGAATTTATGAACTTCCTCCCCTCACACACAGCCTCCCTCCCTCCTTCAACCCACCCTCCTCTAACCTCCCATCCAACCCTCCCTCCCTTCACACCCACACACCGCCAACCCCATCCCTCTTCAACACACTCACGCACACACTCACGCACACACACACGCACACACACACGTGCACAAACACACGCACACACACGCACGCACACACACACGTGCACAAACACACGCACTCCCACGCACGCACACACACACTCACATGCACATACACATGCACTCACGCACACACACACACGTGCACATACACATGCAATCACGCACACACACATGTGCACATACACATGCACTCACGCACACACACACGTGCACACACACTCACATGCACATACATACGCACTCTCACGCACGCACACACACTCACATGCACATACACACTCACTCACACACACTCACATGCACATACACACGCACTCACACACACTCACATGCACATACACACGCACTCTCACGCACGCACACACACACATGCACATACACACGTACTCACACACACACACACACACGTGCACATACACACGCACTCACACACGCACACACACACGTGCACATACACACGCACTCTCATGCACACACACACACGTGCACATACACACGCACTCACACACGCACACACTCACTTACACATACACATGCACTCTCACGCACGCACGCACACTCAGCTCATCCACACTGCCACCCAACCCGGCACAGGCTGATGGACAATAGACAATAGACAATAGGTGCAGGAGGAGGCCATTCGGCCCTTTGAGCCAGCACCGCCATTCAATGTGATCATGGCTGATCATTCTCAATCAGTACCCCGTTCCTGCCTTCTCCCCATACCCCCCTGACTCCGCTATCCTTAAGAGCTCTATCTAGTTCTCTCTTGAATGCATTCAGAGAATTGGCCTCCACTGCCTTCTGAGGCAGAGAATTCCACAGATTCACAACCCTTTGAGTGAAAAAGTTTTTCCTCATTTCCGTTCTAAATGGCCTACCCCTTATTTTTAAACTGTGGCCCCTTGTTCTGGACTCCCCCAACATTGGGAACATGTTTCCTGCCTCTAACGTGTCCAATCCCTTAATAATCACCTATGTTTCAATAAGATCCCCTCTCATCCTTCTAAATTCCAGTGTATACAAGCCTAGTCGCTCCAGTCTTTCAACATATGACAGTCCCGGCATTCCGGGAATTAACCTAGTAAACCTACGCTGCACGCCCTCAATAGCGAGAATATCCTTCCTCAAATTTGGAGACCAAAACTGCACACTGTACTCCAGGTGCGGTCTCACTAGGGCCCTGTACAACTGTAGAAGGACCTCTTTACTCCTATACTCAACTCCTCTTGTTATGAAGGCCAACATTCCATTGGCTTTCTTCACTGCCTGCTGTACCTGCATGCTTCCTTTCAGTGACTGATGCACTAGGACACCCAGATCTCGTTGTACGTCCCCTTTTCCTAACTTGACACCATTCAGATAATACTCTGCCTTCCTATTCCTACCACCAAAGTGGATAACCTCACACTTATCCACATTAAACTGCATCTGCCATGCATCCGCCCACTCACACAACCTGTCCAAGTCACCCTGCAACCTCATAGCATCTTCCTCACAGTTCACACTGCCACCCAGCTTTGTCTCATCTGCAAATTTGCTAATGGTACTTTTAATCCCTTCATTCATGAATGTATATTGTAAATGGTGAATGAGGCACCTCGCTCCCTCCTCTAACCTCCCAACTAACCCTCCCTCCTACAAACATCTACCGGCGGTCACGGTGGCGCAGCGGTAGAGTCGCTGCCTTACAGCGAATGCAGCGCCGGAGACCCGGGTTCCATCCCGACTACGGGCGCCGTCTGTACGGAGTTTGTACGTTCTCCCCGTGACCTGAGTGGGTTTTCTCCGAGATCTTCGGTTTCCTCCCACACTCCGAAGACGTGCAGGTTTGTAGGTTAATTGGCTGGGTGTAAATGTAAAAAAGAAAATTGTCCCCAGTGTGTGTAGGATTGTGTTAACATGCGGGGATCGCTGGGCGGCGCGGACCCGGTGGGCCGAAGGGCCTGTTTCCGCGCTGTGTATCTAAACTGAACTAAACTCTGCCTCCTCCGGCCTCCCGCCCATCACTCCTACAACCCATGCATGTGACCCTCCCTCCCTCCTCCCTCCTCCCATCCAGTGCTCCATCCTTTAACCCACTCCTGAGGTTGGCAGGGAGCGGTCCGGATAGAGTGGATGCGGAGAGGATGTTTCCACTAGTGGGAGAGTCTAGGACCAGAGGGCACAGCCTCAGAATTAAAGGACGTTCCTTTAAGAAGGAGATGAGGAGGAATTTCTTTAGCCACAGGGTGGTGAGTCTGTGGAATTCAAGTCAATGGATATATTTAAGGCAGAGACAGATACATTCTTGATTAGAACAGTGGTCAGGGATTACGGGGAGAAGGCAGGAGAACGGGGTTAGGAGGGAGAGATAGACCAGCCGTGATTGAATGGCGGAGTAGACTCGATGGGCCGAATGGCCTAATTCTACTCCTAGAATTTATGAACTTCCTCCCCTCACACACAGCCTCCCTCCCTCCTTCAACCCACCCTCCTCTAACCTCCCATCCAACCCTCCCTCCCTTCACACCCACACACCGCCAACCCCATCCCTCTTCAACGCACTCACGCACACACACTCACGTACACACACTCATACGTGCACATACACTAGCACACGCACACACACTCATACGTGCACATACACTAGCACACGCACACACACTCATACATGCACATACACACGCACTCTCACGCATACACACACACTCAGGTGTACATATACACGCTCTCTCTTGCACGGACACGCACACACATGTGCACATACACTCTCATGCACCCAGATCACGTTGTACGTCCCTTTTCCTAACTTGACACCATTCAGATAATACTCTGCCTTCCTATTCTTACCACCAAAGTGGATAACCTCACACTTATCCACATTAAACTGCATCTGCCATGCATCCGCCCACTCACACAACCTGTCCCAAGTCACCCTGCAACCTCATAGCATCTTCCTCACAGTTCACACTGCCACCCAGCTTTGTGTCATCTGCAAATTTGCTAATGGTACTTTTAATCCCTTCATCCATGAATGTATATTGTAAATGGTGAATGAGGCACCTCGCTCCCTCCTCTAACCTCCCAACTAACCCTCCCTCCTTCAAACGTCTACCGGCGGTCACGGTGGTGCAGCGGTAGAGTTGCTGCCTTACAGCGAATGCAGCGCCGGAGACCCGGGTTCCATCCCGACTACGGGCGCCGTCTGTACGGAGTTTGCACGTTCTCCCCGTGACCTGCGTGGGTTTTCTCCGAGATCTTCGGTTTCCTCCCACACTCCAAAGACGTGCAGGTTTGTAGGTTAATTGGCTGGGTGTAAATGTTAAAAAGAAAATTGTCCCCAGTGTGTGTAGGATAGTGTTAACGTGCGGGGATCGCTGGGCGGCGCGGACCCGGTGGGCCGAAGGGCCTGTTTCCGCGCTGTGTATCTAAACTGAACTAAACTCTGCCTCCTCCGGCCTCCCGCCCATCACTCCTACAACCACCCTACCCTCAACCCACGCATGTGACCCTCCCTCCCCCCTCCTCCTCCCATCCAGCGCTCCATCCTTTAACCCACTCTACCTCCGTCCCTTTATCCCTCCCTCCCACCCTCCTTCAACCCACTCCCCCCCCCCCCCCCCCTCTCCCAGAGCAGGAAGACCCTAGGAGGGGCTGAGGAACAGGAATTCAGGGCCGTGTACAAGGGTTTATTGTGCATGTTTATTTACAGAACACCGAAGCCACACGAGGTTCGACAAGCCCAGGCTTGGGGTAGATCGCCCCTCGTGGGGGGCTGAGATCCCCCCCCCCCCCCCCCCCCCCCCCCCCGATGCAGGAGCTTGTACGCCCCGACGGGCAGGGCCCAAACGCCGCCGGCTACGGGAGTCGAGATCGTCCTGTCAACGGAAGGTCAGAGCCCCCGATCGATGGAGAACCTTTGTTCACCTTCCATCACAGTGAGGAATGTGGAAGAGTCACTGTGATGGATGTTCACATTAACATGTGTCATGTGTGTCCTGGTGCTTGTTACTGTTATGACAGCAAATGAAGTTCCTCATATGTTGCAAAACACACTTGGCTAATAAAGTACGACTGTGATTATGATGATTATTATGATGATATTACACAGAATGCTGGAGTACTCAGCGGGTCAGGCAGCATCTCTGGAGAGAAGGAATGGGGGCGGAGCACGGTCCCTGGGGTGGGGGTGGTGGGGGGGGGTGGTGGGGGTCAGGGTGTGAGCGTGGGTGCGTTGCCAGGGCCAGGGGGAGATGAGGGTGAAGGCTCGCCTCTGGCATCTCCAGATGCCAGCCTGGCATTCGCTGACGGACTGCTCCACCTCTGAGCCCGGTGGCAGCGCGCAGAACTCAATGCCCCGCTCCACACAGTCAGCTGCCTGGCGACACACGCACACTCCCTCGGACTCTGGGGGGGGAGA
>NC_135955.1:2668905-2714229 GCF_053455715.1 Rhinoraja longicauda | reverse complement strand
AGAATTCCACAGATTCACTACTCTCTGTGTGAAAAAATATTTTCTCATCTCGGTCCTAAAAGACTTCCCCCTTATCCTTAAACTGTGACCCCTTGTTCTGGACTTCCCCAACATCGGGAACAATCTTCCGCATCTAGCCTGTCCAACCCTTAAGAATTTTATATGTTTCTATAAGATCCCCCCTCAGTCTTCTAAATTCCAGCGAGTACAAGCCGAGTCTATCCAATCTTTCTTCATATGAAAGTCCCGCCATCCCAGTCTTGAGGAGGGGGGGTGGGGGGGGTGTGAAGGACATTTTATCACATCATCCATCAGAGGCAGAGTTCTACAAATCTCTGGGCTGCTTGAAAAAGAGACCTCCTCTCCCTCCCCCCCCCCCCCCCCTACCCCACCCCCTTCAACGGTCCATTCATTTCCCTCCACAGATGCTGCCTGACCCACGAGAGTTGAATGGTCGGATGCACCGAAACACAACAACACGATACTTACTGGCTGCAGTGTTACAGAACCAGTTCATTGTTGAGACACAGCACGGAAACAGGCCCTTCGGCCCACCGGGTCCTTGGCCGCCCCAGCGATCCCCGCACGCTAACACAAACAATCCCCTACACACACGGGGACAATTTACAATTTTGCAGGATCCAATTCTGCGTGCAAACCTGCTGCAGTCTCCGGAGTGCAGGAGGAAACAGGGGATCCTGCAGGAAACCCTCGCAAGGTCGCGAGGGAGGACGTGCAAACTCCGTACAGACAGCACCCGCAGTCAGGATGGAACCCGGATGTCTGGCGCTGTGAGGCAGCAGCTCTACCCGCTGCAATCTTCCTGCAGTGCTTTCCAGAACACTAGGGGCCACGGCTTAAGAATAAGGGGTGGGCCATTTAGAACGGAGATGAGGAAAAAACTTTTTCACCCATACAGTTGTGAAGCTGTGGAATTCACTGCGTCAGAAGGCAGTGGATGCCGATTCTCTGAATGCATTCAAGAGAGAGCTAGGTAGAGCTCTTAAGGATAGCGGAGTCAGGGGTATGGGGAGAAGGCAGGAACGGGGTACTGATTGAGAATGATCAGCCATGATCACATTGAATGGCGGTGCTGGCTCGAAGGGCTGAATGGCCTCCTCCTGCACCTATTGTCTATTGTCTATTGCAGGTACAGTGATCGGTCTGGCCCCCAGTGTCTCAAAGGGCCGGTTTCCGTGCCGCAGGGCTGTGTGGGGGAGGGGCGGCCTTTCGTCCGCTGCGTTCTCCGCATAACCCGCGTGGCGCGCTGAGGATTTCCACTGATTGCCGGAGTCACGAGCGTTTTGTTTGCCACAGTTGTCAGCCCAGCTTTGTGTTTGAGTGCAGGCTGGCACGGTGGTCCTACCGGTAGAGCCACTTGCCGTCCCCTATACACGTCCTCCCCGCTGAGTTACTCCAGCACTCTGTGAAACGTCACCTGTCCACGTTCCCCAGAGATGCTGCCTGACCCGCTGAGTTACTCCAGCACTCTGTGAAACGTCACCTATCCACGTTCCCCAGAGATGCTGCCTGACCCGCTGAGTTACTCCGGCACTCTGTGCATGCACAGTTCCTTCCTGCACAAGTGGTTGCAGGCTTGCTTTAAGACAGGCCGGCACAAGGGGGTGTGTGAGGGGCGCTGGCCTGACGTAGACAGTGATGAGCGGAAAGGAGGCGGAGAGCTGAACTGGGCGCTGGGCCAAGCCAGCAGAGAGAGAACGCGTGTACAGGAGATGTTGACTGTGCAGTAGGGGCAAAGGGAAAGGCTTGTTGGAAACCAGGTCGTAACAGCAGCAGTACTAAAGGTGGAATGCAGGCAGCAAGGGGTGACAACAGCAAACGTGTAGCAAGGAACCTGTAGATGCAGGTTTACACCAAAGATAAGACACTAACGCTGGGCAAACTCAGGCAGCGTGTCCGATCTGAAGGAGGGTCTCGATTCGGTGACATCATCTGTTCCTTTCCTAATTTGAGGGAGGACGTCCTTGCTGTTGAGGCAGTGCAGGGTGGGTTCACCAGGTCAATCCCCGGGATGGCGGGACTGTCACGCGAGGACAGATTGAAAAGACTGGGCTGGTATTCGCTGGAGTTTAGAAGGATGAGAGGGGGATCTTACAGAGACGTATAAAATTATAAAAACGGACTGGACAAGCTGGATGCAGGAAAAACCTTCCCAATGTTGGGCGAGTCCAGAACCAGGGCCACACAGTCTTAGAATAAAGGGGAGGCCGTTTAAAATTGAGGTGAGAAAAAACTTTTTCACCTAGAGAGTTGTGAATTTGTGGAATTCTCTGTCACAGAAGGCAGTGGAGGCCAACTCACTGGATCAATTTAAAAGAGAGTTAGATAGAGCTCTAGGGGTTAGCGGAATCAGGGGGTATGGGGAGAAGGCAGGCACGGGTTACTGATTGTGGATGATCAGCCATGATCACGATGAATGGCGGTGCTGGCACGAAGGGCCAAATGGCCTCCTCCTGCACCTATTTTCTATGTTCCTTTGTTTCTATGTCACCACTTCCCCTTCTCCAGAGATGCTGCCTGACCCGCTGAGTTACTCCAGCACTCTGTGAAACGTCACCTATCCGTGTTCTCCAGAGATGCTGCCCGACCCGCTGAGTTACTCCAGCACTCTGTGAAACGTCACCTATCCGTGTTCTCCAGAGATGCTGCCTGACCCGCTGAGTTACTCCAGCACTCTGTTTTTGCTCAAGATTCCAGCGTCTGCAGATCTCCAGTCTGAAGAAGGGTCTCGACCCGAAACGTCACCCATTCCTTCTCTCCAGAGATGCTGCCCCCCCCCCCCCCCCCCCCCTGTCACGCTGGTTACTCCAGCGTTTTGCGCCTGTCCTCGGTGCAAACCAGCATCTGCAGTTCCTTCCTATTGAAGCTGACTGATTCAGTCTAGATCTGAATTCCCTGAACGGTGAAGTAATTTGTTCTGTTGCTGTGTACACAGCCACATTTCATACTTCACTCAGTCTATACTCCAGCAAAGTATTCTCCACCTCCCTCACTCCCCACCGACACAGAGCTTAGAGTGTGTCCATAAAGGCCCAGGACCTTCTCGCAGTTTGTTTATTTATTATTGCCTGCACAGGAATACAGTGGAACGCTTGTTCTCCGCGCTATCCAGTTAATCCAAACTGCACATGAGCGCAGAGAGACACGAAGAACCACAGCCAAAGTGCGTAGGGAGGAATTGCAGATGGTGGTTTGTAACGCAGATAGACACAAAACGCTGGAGTAACTCAGCGGGACAGGCGGCATCTCTGGAGAGAAGGAATGGGCGACGTTTCAGGTCGAGACCCTTCTTCAGACTGGAGAGCTGCAGATGCTGGAATCTTGAGCAAACAAGATTGGGGTCGAGACCCCTCTTCAGACCCTCTCCAAAGGTCTTTTCCCGGGTGATCAGAGGGAAGGAGTTGTACAGCAGGGAAGCAGGCCCTTCGGCCCACCGCATCAACACTGACCACGATGCCAAACCCTTCTGAAGAAGGGTGTCGACCAAAGCGTCGCCCATTCCTTCTCTCCGGAGATGCTGCCCTGACCCGCTGAGTTACTCCAGCTTTTTGTGTCTGCCTCCAGTCTGCTTTAACTCGGAATCAGGCCAACCTTGTGACCTCCGTGAAGGCTGTAAAATCCTATAAACCTGAAGCGAGTTACACATTTACCAAAAGGGTTCCTGATTTACTGGTGATTGTTTTACAAGGCAATAAAACAGAGATTATTTCAACATAGAGTGTCTCTGGTTTTCCACCTAACCTCATCCCACTCTCTCCCCTCACCATCCCTGCCTGGTCAGGATGTGGGGCTTGGAAGAGAACCTGAAGGTGTTTATGTAATCCTCCTGCCATTTTGATGCAAGAGATCGTGGCTTCGGGGAATAATGAACAGAGTGTCTGGAAACCTTGTCCACAGTGTCCGTTGAAGCATTTTTAAGCAGGTCCATTTGCTGAGGAGTTGTGGATGGAATTCACAATTTTGACCGGTTTAGTTTAGCTCAGAGATACAGTGCGAAAAACTGGCCCCTTCGGCCTACACGGTCCGCGCCGACCAAGGATCCCCGCACGCTAACAACATCCTACACACACCAGGGACAATATCACACATACACCAAGCCAATTAATCTACAAACCTGGGCGTCTTCGGAGTGTGGGAGGAAACCGAAGATCTCGCAGGTCACGGGGAGAACGTGCAAACTCCGTTTCAGACAGTGATTGAGTTTGAAGAAGGGTCTCGACCTAAAACGTCACCCATTCCTTCTCTCAGAGGTGCTGCCTGGCCCGCTGAGTTACTCCAGCATTTTGTGTCTGTCTTCGGTTTAAACCTGCATCTGCATCTTCCTTCCCACACCTGCAGTCGGGATTGAATCCGGGTGCCCAGAGCTGGAAGGCAGCAATTCTACCGTTGCGCCACCGTGCCGCTCAAAAAGACATTGTTTAAAAGACGTTTGGACAGATATCTGGTTAGAACACACAGCAGTATGTGGATTCTTGATTAGCACAGATGTCAGGGGAGAAGACGTATGTTTACTAGGTTAATTCCCGGAATGGCGGGACTGTCATATGATGAAAGACTGGAGCGACTAGGCTTGTATACACTGGAATTTAGAAGGGTGAGAGGAGATCTTATCGAAACGTATAAGATTATTAAGGAGTTGGACACGTTAGAGCAGGAAACGTGTTCCCAATGTTGGGGGAGTCCAGAACAAGGGGCCCCAGTTTAAGAATAAGGGGTAGGTCATTTAGAACGGAGATGGGAAAAGCTTTTTCAGTCAGAGAGTTGTGAATCTGTGGAATGCTCTGCCTCAGAAGGCAGTGGAGGCCAATTCTCTGAATGCATTCAAGAGAGAGCTAGATAGAGCTCTTAAGGATAGCGGAGTCAGGGGGTATGGGGAGAAGGCAGGAACGGGGTACTGATTGAGAATGATCAGCCATGATCAACATTGAATGGCGGTGCTGGCTCGAGGGCCGAATGGCCTACTCCTGCACCTATTGAATTTTAAAAAGGCAGGAGAATGGGGTTAGGAGGGAGAGGTAGATCAACCATGATTGAATGGCGGAGTAGACGATGGGCCGAGTGGCTTAATTGTGCTCCTATCACTTATGAACATGAACTTGTTAGCTTATGAACAGCACAGGAACTGGCCCTTCGGCCCACAATGTCCGAACATTGATGCCAAGATAGACTAATCCCCACCGTCTGCACATGATCCATATCCCTTCATTTCCCACCAGGATAGGGTTAAGAGGATGCAGGCAAATAGGATGAGCCCACTCGGGCGGCCACGGTGGCGCAGCGGTAGAGTTGCTGCCTCAGACCCGGGTTCGATCCTGACCGCGGGCGCTGTCTGTACGCAGTTTGTTACGTTCGTTCTCCCCCGTGACCCGCGTGGGTTTTCTCCGGGTGCTCCGGTTTCCTCCCACACTCCAGAGGCCGTGCATGTTTGTAGGCTAATTGGCTGGGTGTATTTGTAAATTGTCCCCGGTGCGTGTAGGATGGTGTCAGTGTGCGGGGATCGCAGGGCGGCGCGGGCTCGGTGGGCCGAAGGGCCTGTTTCCTCGCTGTATCTCTACACTAAAACTAAACTAAACAGTCTGCCACCTTGGTCGGCATGAACAAGGTGGGCCGAATGGCCTTGGACCGTGCTGCATACATCTATGATTCTCTGAATGTGAATACTGTACCCAATAAATGTCTCTGCTTCTGACCTTGTGGAGGAAGGAAGGGCAGGCATTGAAAACAGCTGTGCCAGGTGAGAAGGGACTCACTGTAAGCTGGCTTTGAGTGCAAGGGGATTCCAGCACAACTAGAAGAATGTCTTATGTAGGGCTTTGGTGTGGAGCAATATGTCTCCAGACAGAGGGTGGTGGGTGTATGGAACGAGCTGCCACAGGAGGTAGTTGAGGCAGTGACAGTAACAGCATTGAAATGACATTTGCAATTGACACAAGGCGGGTGGAGGCCAATTCACTGGATGAATTTAAAAGAGAGTTAGTTAGAGCTCTAGGGGCTAGCGGAATCAAGGGATATGGGGAGAAGGCAGGCACGGGTTACTGATTGGGGACGATCGGCCATGATCACAATGAATGGCGGTGCTGGCTGGAAGGGCCGAATGGCCTCCTCCTGCACCTAAGTTTCTGTGTTTCTATGTTTCAGACTGCTGTTGTTATAGCACCTGCCTCAACTACCTGCTCTGGCAGCCCGTTCTATACACCCCCGCCGCCCCTCAGGCATCTTAAATTGCAACATTTGTGCACGGGAATCCTGCCTTGGCAAGCACTTGGCTTGCAGGCTGGGTCTGTGCTTTGGCAACGGCCTTTATTGCTGTGAAAATATTAACTAATGAAGCTGGTCGTGGGTCAGGTGAGCGCAGGGGAGTGTTGGTGAGGGTGAGCTGTGCGTGACTTTCGCTGCTAATGCAGTCCCACGAGGTGCCCGGTTGCCGGGTGACGCCTGCTTGTTTGCGATGCCTATTCCTGATGTCCTTTGTTGTCGACGTGCAGAGGGAACCTGCATCAATCACGCGAGGGCGCGGACAGATTAGCCTCTCTGTCTCGTGACTGGGTGTGAGGTGGGAGTACACATCTCAGGGCTGGCGGAATCAGGGGGTACGGGGAGAAAGCAGGAACGGGGCACTGATTTGCGGACGATCAGCCAAAGGCTGGAGCGATTGGGGCTTGTATACACTGGAATTTAGAAGGATGAGGGGGGATCTTATTGAAACATATAAGATAATTAGGGGGTTGGACACATTAGAGGCAGGAAACATGTTCCCAATGTTGGGGGAGTCCAGAACAAGGGGCCACAGTTTAAGAATAAGGGGTAGGCCATTTAGAACGGAGATGAGGGAGAACTTTTTCAGTCAGAGAGTGGTGAAGGTGTGGAATTCTCTGCCTCAGAAGGCAGTGGAGGCCAGTTCATTGGATGCTTTCAAGAGAGAGCTGGATAGAGCTCTTAAGGATAGCGGAGTGAGGGGGTATGGGGAGAAGGCAGGAACGGGGGTACTGATTGAGAGTGATCAGCCATGATCGTTTTGAATGGCGGTGCTGGCTCGAAGGGCTGAATGGCCTCCTCCTGCACCTATTTTCCTTGTTTCTACATTGGCATCAGGAACCTGACCCTTTACGAGTCAAGTCAAGTCAAGTCAAGTTTATTTGTCACATACACACACACGATGTGCAGTGAAATGAAAGTGGCAATGCCTGCGGATTGTGCACAAAAAAGAATTACAGTTACAGCATATAAATTAAAGTTAATACAAAATGTAGTCCCTGGAGTTATAAAAGTTAACAGTCCTGATGGCCTGTGGGAAGAAACTCCTTCTCATCCTCTCCGTTTTCACAGCGTGACAGCGGAGGCGTTTGCCTGACCGTAGCAGCTGGAACGGTCCGTTGCTGGGGTGGTAGGGGTCCCTCATGATCATGCTTCCAATACAGATTGTTGTTTATGAAAAATAAATTCAGGCTCAGGTGTAGGTTTATCAATGTCACTTTGTGAATTGTGTACAGTGAATATCTGTATTTTGCATGCTACCCATAAGTTCATAAGTTCTAAGTGGCACAGCGGTAGAGTTGCTGCCTCACAGTTCTTGCAGCACCAGAGACCCAGGTTCGATCCCGACTGCGGGCGCCGTCTGTACGGAGTTTGTACGTTCTCCCAGTGACCTGCGTGGGTTTTTCTCCCAGATCTTCGGTTTCCTCCCACACTCCAAAGACGTCCAGGTTTGTAGGTTAATTGCCTTGGTAACAAATGTAAACATTATCCCCAGTGTGTGTGTGCAGGATAGTGTTAGTGTGCGGAGATCGCTGGTCGGCGCGGACTCGGTGGGCCGAGGGGCCTGTTTCCGTGCTGTATCTCTAAACTAAACTAAACTAAACTAAACCAAGAGCAGATCTAGGCCATTCAGCCCATCAAGTCTACTCCACCATTCAATCGTGGCTAATCTATCTTTCCCTCACAACCCCATTCTCCTGCCTTCTCCCCACCACCCCTGACACCCGCGCTAATCAAGAATCTGTCAATCTCCACCTTAAAAATATCCATTGGCTCGGCCTCGACAGCTGTCTGTGGCAACGAATTGCACAGATTCACCACATATCAATCAGATCAGATAACAACACACAATCGTCAAACTCAAGAACAATGGGCAGAGCAAAGGGGAAGATACAGAGTGCAGAATAGAGTCCTCAGCATTGTAGCGCACCAGTTCCACAGACAGAGTCCAATGTCCACAATGGGGTAGAGGTGAATCGGACAGTGCCCTAGCTTATGGAAGGACCGTTCAGAAGCCTGATAACAGAGGGGACGAAGCTGTTCCTGAGTCTGGCGGTGCGCGCTTTCAAACTTCTGCCAGACAGGAGCAGGGAGAAGATAGAACAAGATAGGCCCTTGATTATGTTTAAACAGGTACATGGATAGGAAAAGTTAAGAGGAATATGGGCCAAGTGCAGAAAAATGGACTAGCTTAGATGAGGCAACTTGGTAGACGTGGGCAGGTTGGGCAGAAGGGCCAGTTTTGGTGCTGTATGAATCTAGGCTAAGTGACCTCTCTTCATTGACACCAAGCCACTCTTTAGTGGTTGACCTGAATTGTGTGATTTGGTCGTAAAGGGAAAGGGCTCATAACGTTGCTAAAATAAATTTCATGGCGTAATTAGGTGGGGTTTGAAAAACAAGTAATGTAAATCAGTTCGTATGACCCAATGGAAAAAAAACCCAGAGGGAGAAAATAGAAAATAAGAGTAAACAAGATAAGTGAAACACAACGCGCTGGAGAACTCAGTGGGTCAGAAGCATCTGTGGTGAAAATGGCCAGACAATGCTTAGACCCGAAATGCATCTGTCCACGTTCTCCACAGATGCTGCCTGACCCACTTAGGTGAGGCCCACCTAAGGCCCACCTTACTCACCATTGTCACTTTAGTGATAATGCAAGTAGTTTTATTGAAATCGGTGTTATATTTTTAAAGTTATTCAGATTTTAAAGTTTAAAAGGAGGGGAGGGAGGGGGAGGGAGGGGGGAGGGGGGAGGAGGAGGGATAAGGAGGGTTGAGGGGATGGAGTGGAGGGGGAGGGGAAGGGGAGGGGGAGGGGAAGGGGGCGAGGGGGAGACGGGAGTGGGAGGAGGGGGAAGGGGGAGGGGGAGGGAGGGAGGGAGGGAGGGAGGGAGGGAGGGAGGGAGGGAGGGAGGGAGGGAGGGGAGGGGAGGGAGGGGAGGGGAGGGGAGGGGAGGGGAGGGGAGGGGAGGGGAGGGGAGGGGAGGGGAGGGGAGGGGAGGGGAGGGGAGGGGAGGGGAGGGGAGGGGAGGGGAGGGAGGGGAGGGAGGGAGAGGAGAGGGTGCTGCACCAATGCATGTGAGGTCTGGGCCCAACGGGTCCACATAGTCTATTTATCTATAAACAGATGATTTAGAGATATACAGCATGGAGGTGGGCCCTTCGGCCCTTCGGCCCACTGAGGCCGTGCCGACCAACGATCACCCTCGCACTGCTTCTACCCTACACAATAAGGACAATGTTTTTCTTTACAGAAGCCAATTAACCTACAAACTCGCACATTTTTGAGTCGTGGTCATAGTGATAGCGTGGAAACAGGGCCTATGGCCAAACGTGCCCACACCAGCCAACATGTCCCAGCTACACTAGTCCCACTTGCCTGCATTTGACCCATATCCCTCCAAACCTGTCCTATCCATGTACCTGTCCAATTGTTTCTAAAATATTGCGATGGTCCCAGCCTCAACTACCTCCTCTGGCAGCTCGTTCCGTACACCCACTACCCAGTGTTTGAAAAAGTTACCCCTCAGATTCCTATTAAATCTTTTCCCCTTCACCTTAAACCTCTGTCCTCTGGTCCTCGATTCCCCTACTCTGGGCAAGAGACTCTGTGCATCTACCCGATCTATTCCTCTCATGATTTTATACACCTCTATAAGATTCCCCCTCACCCTCCTGCGCTCCCAGCCTCCTCAACCTCTCCCCCTAGCTCACACCCTCTGGTCCTGGCAACATCCTCGTAAATCTTTTCTGAACCGTTTCCAGCTTGACAACAATTATCCTATAACATGGTGCCCAGAACTGAACACAATATTCTAAATGCGGCCTCACCAACGTCTTATTCAACTGGAACGTGTCCTCCCAGCTTCAATGCTCAATACTCTGAATGATGAAGGCCGATGGTTCTCCCCGTGACCTGCGTGGGTTTTCTCCAAGATCTTCGGTTTCCTCCCACACTCCAAAGACGTACAGGTATGTAGGTTAATTGGCTGGGTAAATGTAAAACTTGTCCCTAGTGGGTGTAGGATAGTGTTAATGTACGGGGATCGCTGGGCGGCACGGACTTGGAGGGCCGAAAAGGCCTGTTTCCGGCTGTATATATATGATATGATATGATATGATATGATGTGCCAAGAGGCCTTTTGCCCACCTTATCCACCTGTGACTCGACCTTCAGGGAACTATGTACCTGCACTGCTAGATCCCTCTGCTCTACAACACTGCCCAGAGGCCTACCATTCCCTGTGTAGGTCCTGCCCATGTTAGATCGCCCAGAATGCAACACCTCGCGTCTCTCTGCATTAAATCCCATCAACCATTCCTCCGCCCATCCGGCCAACCGATCCAGATCCTGCTGCAATCGTTCCCAACCATCTTCGCTATCTGTGGGATGAAACCTGGAGAAAACCTGGAGAAACCCCACGTGGTCACAGGGAGAGAGCGTGCAAACTCCGTACAGACAGCACACCTCGTCAGGATTCTGTAAACGGTCTGTGGGTGCTCTTACAAGTAGCAGAGCAGACAGCAAAATTATAATGGGAAGTAAAAAAGGCCAGGCAACGTTGGTTGGTATAGAGAAATTGGAGAAACAAATAAAATTAAGAGAAAGGGAACATTCACTGAAAAAGCCCAAACCTGCTCATTACCACAGTTCTCAGGCGTATATTTTTAGTTTAGTTTAGTTTAGTTTAGTTTAGAGATACAGCGCGGAAACAGGCCCTTTCGGCCCACCGGGTCCGTGCCGCCCAGCGATCCCCGCACATTAACACTATCCTACACCCACTAGGGACAATTTTTACATTTACCCAGCCAATTAACCTGCACGTCTTTGGAGTGTGGGAGGAAACCGAAGATCTCGGAAAAAAAAACCCACGCAGGTCACGGGGAGAACGTACAAACTCCGTACAGACGGCGCCCGTAGTCGGGATGGAACCCGGGTCTCCGGCGCTGCATTCGCTGTAAGGCAGCAACTCTACCGCCGCGCCGCCGTGCCCGCCCAGATAAGCCTACGGCACCTGGCATTCCCAGTCGGTCGCCCATCCGAGTACTGACAAGGCCTGAGCCTGCTTAGCTTCCGAGATCAGACGAGATCTCTGGTGTGTTCGGGCTAGTGTGGCCTTGTGCTGGAGAGGTCTTCAACAGAGCTGCCAAGGACTTAAAGGTGGTCGTGGGACTGGAGCAAGGGCAGGGGTTCAGCCAAGGGTAGAGGCAGGTTGCAGCCATGTGTAGAGTGTGGTACAGTACAGCACAGGAACAGGCCCTTCGACCCACAAGGTCCGTGCTGAACAAGATGCCAAGTTAATCTCATCTCCTCTGCCTGTACATCATCCATATCCCTCCACTCCCTGCATATCCGTGTGCCTGTCCAACAGCCTCGTCAACACCGCTATCGTCTCTGCCTCCACCACCACGACCTGGCAGCACCTTCCAGGCACCCACCACCCACTTTGTAAACAAACCTGCTTCAAACTTTCCCCTCTTACCTTAAATCTATGCCCTCTTGTCGCAAGTGCGGTCATGGTGGCGCAGCGGTAGAGTTGCTGCCTTACAGCGTCGGAGGCCCGGGTTCGATCCCGACTATGGGTGCTGTCTGTACGGAGTTTGTACGTTCTCCCCGTGACCTGCGTGGGTTTTCTCCGGGATATTCGGTTTCCTCCTGCGTTCCAAAGACCCGGTGTGGGTGGGGGGGGGGGGTGCGAGGGAGGGGGACCCGGTGTGGGGGGGGGGGGCGAGAGGGAGGGGACCCGGTGTGGGGGGGGGGGCGATAAGGAAGGGGATCCAATGTGGGGGGGGGACGAGAGGGAGTGGGACCCAGTTGGGGGGGGGGCCGAGAGGGAGGGGGATACAACGTCGGGGGGAGGGGCCGTGAGAGAAAGGGATCCAATGTGGGGGGAGGGAGCGAGAGGGAGGGGGATCCAATGTCGGGGGGAGGGGCGAGAGGGAGGGGGACCCAGTGGGGGGGGGGGGCCGAGAGGGAAGGGGATCCAATGTGGGGGGAGGGAGCGAGTGGGAGGGGGATCCAACGTCGGGGGGAGGGGCGAGAGGGAGGGGGAACTGGCGTGGGGGGGGGAGGGGGCGAGAGGAAGACGGACATGTTTATAGGTAAAATTGCCTTGGTATTATTGATTAAAATTAATACTGACCAGCTAATTAAATTATTGCATCGTATGGGAGGCGCATTCCCAATCTCGTTGTACCCCTGTAGACAATAGACAATTGACAATAGGTGCAGGAGGAGGCCATTCGGCCCTTCGAGCCTGTACGCACCGCCATTCAATGTGATCATGGCTGATCATTCTCAATCAGTACCCCGTTCCTGCCTTCTCCCCATACCGAAGGTATTAATTCACAAAGTGCTGGAGTAACTCAGCAGGTCAGGCAGCATCTCATGACAATAAAGATATATTGTATTGTATTGTATTGTATAAATGTAAACTGTCCCTAGTGTGTGTAGGGTGGTGTTAGTGTGCGGGGATCGCTGGGCGGCGTGGACCCGGTGGGCCGAAAGGGCCTGTTTCCGCGCTTTATCTCTAAAACTAGAGTAAACTGAGACTCATCTGTCTTTCTGTTGAGCATCCTGTCATTTCTGCCGATACCCAGCCCGACTTTCCGACTGATTTCTAACCTGATGTGGCAACCTTTAGGCAACCTTCCAAATAAAACTGCTGATTCCGGAAATCAAATCTAAAGACAAGCAAGTGCTGTAATAATTCTGCATCGGTGGAAAGAGAAACAGTTAGCGTTTTGGCTCTGAGACCTTTCAACGGAATTGTGAAAGAGGGGGTCAAACGAGACTAAGATTGCATGAGCTTGCCTTTAAACTAATGATCTAAGTTCTTCACATCATACTCACCCCTCTGTAATTATTGATGCTAAACATAATAAGCGTTGGCATTACGTAAGCACTGATCTAGGCTTATGACTAGTTCATGACTTGCCAGACAAGCTTTCAGCATAGCAGATGGAAAGGGTTTTCAGTGACAATAACATAGCAGCAAAGGACTGTGTGGACGTTGGAAATGGGAATAGGGACGAGATAATTCTAGGAGTACTCAGTCGGCCAGGCACCTACCAAGGAGAGAGAAACTAGGTCTAAAGAAGGGTCTCGACCTGAAACGTCACCCATTCCTTCTCTCCACAGATGCTGCCTGTCCCGCTGAGTTACTCCAGCATTTTGTGTCCATCTTCAGAGGACTGTCAGTAGACACTAAATGCTGGTGTAACTCAGCGGGTCGCGCAGCATCTCTGGAGAGAAGGAATGGGCGACGTTTCTGGTTGAGACCCTTCTTCAGACAAGTGAAGCCCAGCGCAAATTGGAGGATCAGCACCTCGTATTTCGATTGGGTAGCTTACACCCTTGCTATTGAGGGCGTGCAGCGTAGGTTCACTAGGTTAATTCCCGGAATGGCGGGACTGTCATATGTTGAAAGACTGGAGCGACTAGGCTTGTATACACTGGAATTTAGAAGGATGAGAGGAGATCTTATCGAAACGTATAAGATTATTAAGGGGTTGGACACGTTAGAGGCAGGAAACATGTTCCCAATGTTGGGGGGAGTCCACAACAAGGGGCCACAGTTTAAGAATAAGGGGTAGGCCATTTAGACCTGAGATGAGGAAAAACTTTTTCAGTCAGAGAGTTGTGAATCTGTGGAATTCTCTGCCTCAGAAGGCAGTGGAGGCCAATTCTCTGAATGCATTCAAGAGAGAGCTAAATAGAGCTCTTAAGGATAGCGGAGTCAGGGGGTATGGGGAGAAGGCAGGAACGGGGTACTGATTGAGAATGATCAGCCATGATCACATTGAATGTCGGTGCTGGCTCGAAGGGCCGAATGGCCTCCTCCTGCACCTATTGTCTATTGTCTATTGTCTATTGTCTATGGTATGAATATTGACTTCTCTAACTTCAAGTAACCCTTGCTTTCCCTCTCTTTCTCCCTCCCACCCCCATCCTAGTTCTCCGACTTGTTCTGCTGTCCTCCTGATTGAATATTACTGATCGTGTGTCTCGCTGTCACCTTCCCCTCAGCCAACAATGATCCATTCTACATTTCCCGAGCATCTGCTTTGATCTGTCGTGTTCACGCCTCACCCTTCCATATCTCTAAACTCCCCCCCCGGCCCTGTCTCTCAGTTTGAAGCAGGGTCTCGACCCGAAAAATCGCCCACTCCTTCTCTCCAGAGATGCTGCCCTGACCCGCTGAGTTACTCCAGCACTCTGTGCCTATCATTGAGGCCAACGACCTTTTATACACACCAGGCGAACGCCCAGCTTGTTTGCAGTAGTGATCAGGGGAGATAAGATATGGAAGGAACATCTGAACTCACAGCACTGAGAGTGAACCTTTCTGCTATTGCATGTGTCCTGCGTAAGATTATTAAGGGGTTGGACACGTTAGGGGCAGGAAACATGTTCCCAATGTTGGGGGAGTCCAGAACCAGGGGCCACAGTTTAAGAATAAGGGGTAGGCCGTTTAGAACGGAGATGAGGAAAAACTTTTTCAGTCAGAGAGTTGTGAATCTGTGGAATTCCCTGCCTCAGAAGGCAGTGGAGGCCAATTCTCTGAATGCATTCAAGAGAGAGCTGGATAGAGCTCTTAAGGATAGCGGAGTCAGGGGGTATGGGGAGAAGGCAGGAACGGGGTATTGATTGAGAATGATCAGCCATGATCACATTGAATGGCTCGAGGGGCCGAATGGCCTCCTCCTGCACCTATTGTCTATTGTCTATTGTAACTGAAGATAGCTGGCTGCAAACCATTGACGGAGGGTGGCGCAGCGGTAGAGTTGCTGCCTCACAGCACTTGCAGCGCCGGAGCCCCGGGTTCCATCCCGACTACGGGCGCTGTCTGTACGGAGTTAACACGTTCCCCCCCCGCCCTGCGTGGGTTTTCTCTGAGATCTCCGGTTCCCCCCCACACTCCAAAGACGTGCAGGTTTATAGGTCAATTGTCTTGGTGTAAACGTAAATTGTCCCTAGTGTGCGTAGGATGGTGTTAACGTGCGGGGATCGCGCTGGTCGGCGCGGATTCGATGGGCCGAAGGGCCTGTGCCCACGCTGTATCTCATCATCATCATATCATCACATATATACATACAGCCGGAAACAGGCCTTTTCGGCCCACCAAGTCCGTGCCGCCCAGCGATCCCCGCACATTAACACCATCCTACACCCACTAGGGACAATTTTTTTACATTTGCCCAGCCAATTAACCTACATACCTGCACGTCTTTGGAGTGTGGGAGGAAACCGAAGATCTCGGAGAAAACCCACGCAGGTCACGGGGGGGAACGTACAAACTCCGTACAGCGCAGCACCCGTAGTCGGGATCGAACCTGAGTCTCCGGCGCTGCATTCGCTGTAAAGCAGCAACTCTACCGCTGCGCCACCGTGCCGCCATCTCGAAACTAGACTAAACCTTGGGGAAACAAAACCCACTTCCAGGAAAGCTTGTGGGTAGCAACCACGCAGGATGATTGTCATTGTATAGGAATGCCGGCTACTCGAGTTTAAACAGCAGCTCAGAGTTAGAAATATTGCACGTGTGGGAGTGTTTTATGATGATAGATTGGTGCCAAACGTATTTGGCTTTTTTTTAATCCAGTGCTTCACCTGGTGATCGGGGATCTACGTCCTGTCATAACATAAAACATAAAGGCATTAAAACATAAAGAAAGTCACTCCCAGCGCTCTGACTTTCGATTTGCTTGACATGAGCCCAATGCAACGCCCAGTGAGAGTCAGTCGTACAACACGGAAACAGGCCCTCAGCTGCGATGAGTTTGACGTCACTGGGCCCGTACTCGCTGCAGTTTAGAAGGATGTGGAGGAACCTCATTGAAACGTGCCGAATGGTGAAAGGCCCGGATGGAGTGGATGCGGAGAGGATGTTTCCACCTGTGGGAGGGTCTAGGACCAGAGGCCTCAGAATAAAAGGACGTTCCTTTAGGAAGGAGATGAGGAGGAATTTCTTCAGTCAGAGGGTGGTGAGTCTGTGGAATTCTTTGCCACTGACGGCTGTGGAGGCCAAGTCAGTGGATATTTTTAAGGCAGAGTTAGGTCAGTGCGGGTGTCAGGGGTTATGGGGAGAAGGCAGGAGATTGGGGTTTGGAGGGATTATTGAATGGCAGAGTAGACTGGATGGGCAGAATGGCTTAATTCTGCTCCTGTCACTGATGAACTTATGCCCATCTAAGCTAGTTTAATTTGCCCACATTTGGCTCATGTGCCATTAATCCTTTTGTATCCATGTTCCTGTCCAAATATTGTTAGGGTACCTGCCATTGGCTTTGTTCACTGCCTGCTGTACCTGCATGCTTACTTTCAGTGACTGATGCACTAGGACACCCAGATCTCGTTGTACGTCCCCTTTTACTAACCTGACACCATTCAGATAATAATCTGCTTTCCTGTTCTTGCCACCAAAGTGGATAACCTCACATTTATCCACATTATACTACATCTGCCATGCATCCGCCCACTCACACAACCTGTCCAAGTCACCCTGCAACCCCACAGCATCTTCCTCACAGTTCACACTGCCACCCAGCTTTGTGTCATCTGCAAATTTGCTAATGTTACTTTTAATCCCTTCATCTAAATCATTAATGTATATTGTAAATAGCTGGGGTCCCAGCACCGAGCCTTGCGGTACCCCACTAGTCACTGCCTGCCATTCTGAAAGGGACCGGTTAATCCCTACTCTTTGTTTCCTGTCTGCCAACCAATTTTCTATCCATGTCAATCGTAGTGGCTGTCCCTCGAGGTCGAGGATGATGGTCGACGTTCCTTCACAGAACGAAGCCGCCTGTGCGTGTGTTTGTATAACGTGCACTTGATGTTGCACTCCAAGAAGCACGCGGTCCTTCACAAATCAATCAACTCATTCCAATGGCAAGGGAACCAAGACGGTTGGAGCTGATAGATCTGTTGCGGCCTTCATCCGCCTTCACAGCCGTTGAGTTCAAGATAACTTCATCCGCCTGGTCTGCCGTTGAGGTCTTGTACGTTGGGTCGTTCTTAGCCTGGACCCTCATCCTTGACCTTACCACCATGGGTGGCCCTACCAGAAGCCAATGCTACCGACGGCATCGCTCTCCAAATCATGGGGGCATGCAAGCCTCTTCGCCACGACAAGGTGAACGATCCGAAGATACCCTACCCCCAATACCACGTGCTCTAATTTTCCCCACTAATCTCCTATGTGGGACCTTATCAAAGGCTTTCTGAAAGTCAAGGTACGCTACATCCACCGGCTCTCCCTTGTCCATTTTCCTAGTTGCATCCTCAAATAATTCCAGAAGATTAGTCAAGCGTGATTTCCCCCTTCGTAAATCCGTGCTGACTCGGAACGATCCTGTTATTGCTATCCAAATGCACCGCAATTACATCTTAGTTAATTGACTCCAACATCTTCCCCACCACTGATGTCAGTCTAACTGGCCTATAGTTCCCTGCTTTCTCCCTCCCTCTTTTCTCTGAGGGATAGCTACCCTCAAATCCACAGGGATTGATCCTGAATCTGTAGAACATTGGAAAATGATCACCAATGCGTCCACGATTTCTAGAGCCACCTCCTTGAGTACCCTGGGATGCAGACCATCAGGCCCTGGGGATTTATCAGCCTTCAAGTCCCATCAGTCCACCCAACACCATTTCCTGCCTAATGTGGATTTCCTTCAGTTCCTCCGTCACCCTAGGATCTCTGTCCACTAGTACATCTGGGAGATTGTTTGTGTCTTCCTTAGTGAAGACAGAGTCTGAAGAAGGGTCTCGACCCGAAACGTCACCCATTCCTTCTCTCCCGAGATGCTGCCTCACCTGCTGAGTTACTCCAGCATTTTGTGAATGAACCAAAGTACCTGTTCAACTCGTCTGCCATTTCCTTGCTCCCCATAATGAATCCATCTGTTTCTGTCTTTAAGGGACCCACATTTGTCTTAACTAATTTTTTTCTCTTCGTTTCATTTAGTTTAGAAATACAGTGCGGAAACAGGCCCTATGGGCCATCGGGTGAACACGAACCAGCGATCCCTGCACACTAACACTGTCCTACACACACTAGGAACAACTTTACATTATACCAAGACAATTAACGTACAAACTGTACATCTGTGGAGTGTGGGAGGAAACCGAAGATCTTGGAGAAAACCCAGGCAGGTCACGGGGAGAACAATAGACAATAGACAATAGGTGCAGGAGGAGGCCATTCGGCCCTTCGAGCCAGCACCGCCATTCAATGTGATCATGGCTGATCATTCTCAATCAGTACCCCGTTCCTGCCTTCTCCCCATACCCCCTGACTCCGCTATCCTTAAGAGCTCTATCTAGCTCTCTCTTGAATGCATTCAGAGAATCGGCCCCCACTGCCTTCTGAGGCAGGGAATTCCACAGATTCACAACTCTCTGACTGAAAAAGTTTTTCCTTATCTCAGTTCTAAATGGCCTACCCCTTATTCTTAAACTGTGGCCCCTGGTTCTGGACTCCCCCAACATTGGGAACATGTTTCCTGTCTCTAACATGTCCAACCCCTTAATAATCTTATACGTTTCGATAAGATCTCCTCTCATCCTTCTAAATTCCAGTGTATAACATCAAATCCAGCATCCCTGACTCACTGGACCCACATCAATTTGCATACAGGGCAAATAGATCCACAGAGGACGCCATCTCTCTGGCTCTTCACACTGTCCTGATTCACCTAGAGAGACAGGGCACGTACGTGAGGATGCTATTCATAGACTATAGCTCCGCCTTCAACACGGTCATCCCCACCAAGCTCATCACCAAACTCCACCAGCTAGGCCTTAGCTCGTCATTATGTGACTGGATCCTGGACTTCCTGCTGGAACTACCGCAGGCAGTGAGAATGGGCCCGCACCTGTCCTCCACTATCACCCTGAGTACCGGCACACCACAGGGCTGTGTTCTGAGCCCCATGCTCTACTCCCTCTTCACACGCGACTGTGTTCCTGCATTCGACACCAACACCATTGTCAAGTTTGCAGACGACACAACGGTGATCGGGCTTATCACCAACGGGGATGAAAGAAACTATAGAGCGGAGGTGCAGAACCTGGCGGACTGGTGCTCAGATAACAACCTGTCCCTAAATACCACCAAGACCAAGGAGCTGATCATCAACTTCCGTAGGTCACATAACGGGGAATATGCCCCGATCTTTATCAACGGGGACAGTGTGGAGAGAGTGTCCAGCTTCAAGTTTCTGGGCACTCACATTTCGGAGGACCTAACATGGTCCAATAACACTGCTGCGCTGGTCAAGAAGGCACAACAAAGACTGTTCTACTTAAGAACACTGAAAAAGTCTGGTCTACCCCAACAGCTGCTGACGACCTTCTACTGCTGCACCATAGAGAGCATCCTAACGCATGGCATCCCTGTGTGGTACCTCAGCTGCACGGAGGCAGAAAGGAAAGCTTTACAGCGGGTAGTCCATAGAGCTCAGAGGGCCATCGGAACACAGCTACCAGACTTGGAGGGCATCTACAACACACGATGCCTCAGAAAAGCCACCAGCATCCACAAAGACTCTTCACACCCCTGCAACAGTCTGTTCGAACTCCTTCCATCGGGCAGACGATACAAGGCCTTCTACGCCCGCACCTCCAGACTCAGGAACAGCTTCATCCCCAGGGCCATAGCTGCTATGAACCGGTCCTGCTGAGCCGGATGGCCACAACGCATAGATCAACTTGCACTTTACCCTGTCCAAAACTGTTACAACTGTTCGTTTCGTTGGGTTGCTGCTGTCTAAATTACCTAAATTAGTGCATCGTATGGGAGGCGCATTCCCAATCTCGTTGTACCCCTGGGTACAATGACAATAAAGATATATTGTATTGTATTGTATTGTACAAGCCTAGTCGCTCCAGTCTTTCAACATATGACAGTCCCGCCATTCCGGGAATTGACCTAGTAACTCCGTACGGACAGCACCCTTGGTCAGGATGGAACCCGGGTCTCTGGCGCTGTGAGGCAGCAACTCTACCGCTGTGCCACCGTGCCGTCAATACTTTTTAAATGCAGCAGTTTTCAAAAGGAGACACAAGGTGCTGGAAGCTGGATCAAGGAACAAAATGCTGGCGGAACCCAGAGTGTCTGGCAGTGTCTGTGGATGCAGAGGGAAGGTTTCATTCAATAGACAATAGACAATCGACAATAGGTGCAGGAGGAGGCCATTCGGCCCTTCGAGCCAACGTCACCATTCAATGTGATCATGGCTGATCATCCACAATCATTCGAGACCCTGCCCCAGGACTGAGAGTGGAGGCAGCCGGTTTTATAGAGGTGAGAGGGGAGGGGGGACAAAGGCAGTGGCTGGTAGGTGAAAGGAGGAAATAGGTGAGGTGAGGAGATGATGTGCAGATGGAGGCAGATGGGCGAGGGGAGGGGAGGGAGGCGCTATGTGGCAGAGGCTGGTGGGAGATAAATTCTGCCAAATGTGCATTTTGTAGAAGAATGTGCAAAAGAATTTCGCTGTGCTGTGCATGCATGACAAGAAAGAACCATTGACCAATGTATAGGAAGGAACTGGGCAATAATGTCGCTGCCTCACAGTGCTTGCAGCACCAGAGTTCCGGGTTCGATCCCGACTACGGGCGCCGTCTGTACGGAGTTTTATTCGTTCTCCCCGTGACCCGCGTGGGTTTTCTCCGAGATCTTCAGTTTCCTCCCACACTCCAAATTTGGACGGGTTTGTAGGTTAATTGACTTGGTATAAGTGTGTAAGTGTAAATTGCCCCTCGTGTGCGTAGGATAGTGTTAATGAGCAGGGATCGCTGGTCGGTTTGGACCCGGTGGGCCGAAGGGCCTGTTTCAGCGCTGTATCTCTAAACTAAACAAAACTAAACTAAACTGAACTGCAGATGCTGATTTAAACCAAAGATAGACACAAAATGCCGGAGTAACTCAGCTGGTCGGGCAGCGTCTCTGGAGAGAAGGAATGGGTGACTTTTTAGGTCGAGACCCTTCTTCAGACTGAAAATGTCCCTTTCCGGTCTGAAGAATGGTCTCGACCCGAAACGTCACCCATTCCTTCTCTCCAGAGACGCTGCCTGACCCGCTGAGTGACTCCGGCATTTTGTGCCTATCTATCTTCGACCACTGACCAATGTTCCCTGCAGATATTCTGCAGGTCTCACACGAACAATGGCAAGGACTGTGGAAATAATGAGTCTCTCTCTGGCAAGGGTTCACGGGCGGCAGCTGATGACATGTCTGCTTTAGTGCGGATACTTCACATACCTGCAACAGCCTGGCATCGACCAGGCACCAATGACCTTCCTCGCCCTTCAATGAGACTTAACACAGGCCCGGATAGTGACACAGAGCTGCTGACTACAATAAGGCATGACGCAAACTAGGTCGGCACTGAACTGGGCGTGAGTGGAGGGAAACAGAAATAGAAACGTGCACTTGAGACACAGCGCAGAAACAGGCCCTTCGGCCCACCGGGTCCACACCGCCCAGCGATCCCCGCACACTAACACTATCCTACACACACTGGGGACAGTTTTTACATTTACACCAAGCCAATTATCCCACAAACCTGCACGTCTTTGGAGTGTGGGAGGAAACCCGAGGAACTCGGAGAAAAACCCGCGCAGGCCACGGGGAGAACGGACGGACAAAGACGCGGAGAGACAGGCGACACTGGGGAATCAGGTGCTGGAACCTTGAGCAAAGCACAGAGTGCTGGAGGAACTCAGCAAGTCGGGCAGCACCTGTGGAAGGTGGGGATGGACAGATGACATTTCCGATCGGATTCAGAATGGAGAAGCAAACCCAATTCAAGGCACCGCCTTTCCTTTCCCGCCACAGATGCTGCCTGACCCGCTGAACTCCGCCAGCAGAGAGTGAAAGGTGATCTGATCGTATCCCTCGAGACTCATCCTACCCACATATCTGGAGAGAAGGAATGGGTGACGTTTCAGCTCGAGACCCTTCTTCAGTCCGAAGGAGGGTCTCGACCCGAAACTCCTTCTGAGTTACTCCAGTACTTTGTGTCTATCTTTGGTATAAAGCCGCATCTGCAGTTCTTTGTGTCTAACAGCTTGGAGAGGTGTTGCCCAGTATTGGGGCGCCCTCTGCTGGCTTCAGAGCATCCTTGTATTAATATTGGATTTAGCACTTTAACTCCCCTTCCCAGTTCCCGGAAAATAGCACCTACGGCATGCACTGAAATTGCTCCCCTGTCTGACCCCCCCATCCTTTACACAGTATTTATTCACAAAATGCTGGAGTAACTCAGCAGGTCAGGCAGCATCTCAGGAGAGAAGGAATGGGTGACGTTTCGGGTCGAGACCCTTCTTCAGACTGATGTCAGGGGGGGGGGACAAAGGAAGGATATAGGTGGAGACAGGAAGATAGAGGGAGATCTGGGAAGGAGGAGGGGAAGAGAGGGACAGAGGAACTATCTAAAGTTGGAGAGGTCAATGTTCATACCGCTGGGCTGCAAACTGCCCAGGCGAAATATGAGGTGCTGTTCCTCCAATTTCCGGTGGGCCTCACTATGGCACTGGAGGAGGCCCCATGACAGCAAGGTCAGACTGGGAGTGGGAGGGGGAGTTGAAGTGCTCAGCCACCGGGAGATCAGGTTGGTTAAGGCGGACCGAGCGAAGGTGTTGAGCGAAGCGATCGCCGAGCCTGCGTTTGGTTTCGCCGATGTAGAGAAGTTGACATCTAGAGCAGCGGATACAATAGATGCAATAGATGAGGTTGGAGGAGGTGCAGGTGAACCTCTGTCTCACCTGGAAAGACAATTTGGGTCCTTGGATGGAGTTGAGGGGGGAGGTAAAGGGACAGGTGTTGCATCTCGTGCGGTTGCACTACCCATCCTCTAGACAGTGAAGAAGGAATTGGGTCGGTCCTCAAATCCGATTTCTTCACCCCAATGAGACACATATTGAGTGTAGTGACGTGAGACAGATAGGTACACAAGGGCGACTGAGTGGCACTGCTTGCAGGGTTGCTCCATCACAGCACAAGACACCCGGCTTTGATCCTGACCTCGGGTGCTCTCGGTGAAGAGTCTGTACTTTTTCCATGTGGGTTTCTTCCCGGAGCTGTTTTTCCCTCCCACTCCACAAAGACGCGCGAGTTCATAAATTAATTGAGCTCTGTCAAATTAACCCCGGTGTGTAGAAGGTGGTTGCCAACGTGCATCTGTAAACTTAACTAAACTAATAAAAAGACCATTACAACATCTCACACCTTGCCCACGGGCATTGATTACAAAGGAGGCTATCACACAGGGAACAAATGCACACTGCGACAGCTCGAGACATACCAAAGAAACAAACTCTCTCCCTCTCCCTCTCCCTCTCCCTCTCCCTCTCCCTCTCCCTCTCCCTCTCCCTCTCCCTCTCCCTCTCCCTCTCCCTCTCCCTCTCTCTCTTTCTCTCTCTCTTTCTCTCTCCGAAAATGGTCTTGACTCGAAATGTCATCTGCCCATTTGTCCCACAGATGCTGCCGGACCTGCTGAGTTACTGTGGCACTCTGTAATTTAAGGCGAAGTGCTGGATGTTGAAAGGGAGGTGTGAGGGTTTCAGGAGAGATTTATAAAAACTCCAGGACACTAATGTATTTTTGAGAAGCTGCAATAATCCTCCAGCATTCCTAGAGAGTAACTCACGGAATGCTCAGCATGATCAAGGTTATTTTTAACCTATTTATTTTGAGAACGCACAGAGTCTTTTCCCCAGGCTAGCAGGATCAAGAACCAGAGGACATTGGTTTAAGTTGAGAGGGGAAAGATTTCATAGGAACCTGAGGGGTAACGTTTTCACACAGAGGGTGGTGGGTATGCAGAACAAGCTGCCGGAGGAAGCAGTTTAAAGTTTACTTTAGTGTATAGATGCAGCGCGGAAACAGGCCCTTCGGCCCACCTAGTCCACGCCGACCAGCGATCCCCATTCACTGGCATTATCCTACACACACTGGGGCCAATTTACAATTTTTACCAAACCCAGATAACTTACAAACCTGTACGTCTTTGGAGTGTGGGAGGAGACCAGAGCTCCCGGAGAAAACCCACGCGGTCACGAGAAGAACGTACAAACTCCGCACAGACAGCAGCCATAGTCAGGATCGAACCCGGATCTTTGGCGCTGTAAGGCAGTAACATTACTGCTGCATCACTGTGGCGCCCAAAGTAGATGAGGCAGTTACTATAACAGCATTTGGAAGACACTTGACAGATACATGGATAGGAATGATTTAGAGGAATATGGACTAAAATGCAGGCAAATAGGACTTGCTTAGATGGGGCATCTTGGTTGGCATGGATAAGTTGGGCCGAAGGGCCTGTTCCCATTCCAAATAACTATATATGGGCTGGAACTTCTAGAACTTGCTTGCTGGAAGCCAGACGTGTCAAATTCCAAGGATCCAAAAATAAAATGCTGAGTTTTGTTTACAAACATGAGCATGGTGAGCAAGGCTAAGACACAGGAAAGGAGGAGGAAGATAGAGAGGGACGGACACAGGAGGGTGGAGGAGGATAGAGAGGGACGGACACAGAGGGGGATGGACGAGGATAGAGAGGGACGGACACAGAGGGGGGTGGAGGAGGATAGAGAGGGACGGATACAGATTGTGATGGAGGAGGATAGAGAGGGACGGACACTGAGGGGGGTGGAGGAGGATAGAGAGGAACAGACACAGAGTGTAATGGAGGAGGATAGAGAGGGACGGACACAGAGGGGATGGAGGAGGATATAGAGGGACGGACACAGAGGGGATGGAGGAGGATAGAGAGGGACGGACACATAGGGGATGGAGGAGGATAGAGAGGGGCGGACACAGAGGGGATGGAGGAGGATAGAGAGGGGCGGACACAGAGTGTAATGGAGGAGGATAGAGAGGGGCGGACACAGAGGGGATGGAGGAGGATAGAGAGGGACGGACACAGAGGGGATGGAGGAGGATAGAGAGGGACGGACAGAGAGGGGATGGAGGAGGATAGAGAGGGACGGACAGAGAGGGGATGGAGGAGGATAGAGAGGGGCGGACACAGAGTGTAATGGAGGAGGATAGAGAGGGACGGACACAGAGGGGATGGAGGAGGATAGAGAGGAGAGGGATGGACACAGAGGGAATGGAGGAGGATAGAGAGGGACGGGCACAGAGTGTAATGGAGGATAGAGAGGGACGGACACAGAGTCAAGTCAAGTCAAGTCAATTTTATTTGTATAGCACATTTAAAAACAACCCACGTTGACCAAAGTGCTGTACATCTGATTAGGTTCCAATGGAAAAAAAAATGAAACATACAGTAGCATGCAAACAGTTCACAGCGCCTCCTCAATGAGCCTCAAACGCTAGGGAGTAGAAATAGGTTTTGAGCCTGGATTTAAAGGAGTCGATGGAGGGGGCAGTTCTGATGGGGAGAGGGATGCTGTTCCACAGTCTAGGAGCTGCAACCGCAAAAGGGCGGTCACCCCTGAGCTTAAGCCTAGACCGCGGGATAGTGAGTAGCCCCAAGTCGGCCGACCTGAGGGACCTGGAGTTAGAGAGGTGGGTTAGAAGATTTTTGATGTAGGGGGGGGAGTGTCCATTTAGGGCTTTATACGTGAATAGGAGGAGCTTGAAGTTGATTCTGTACTGTACAGGGAGCCAGTGGAGAGAGGCCAGAATCGGGGTGATGTGGTCCCTTTTACGGGTACTCGTCAGGAGTCTCGCTGCGGCGTTTTGGACCAATTGCAGGCGGGACAGGGAAGATTGGCTGATCCCAGTGTATAGGGAGTTGCAGTAGTCTAGGCGGGAGGAAATGAAAGCGTGAATGATTTTTTCTGTGTCGTCGAATTGGAGGAAAGGTTTGATTTTAGCTATGGTTCGAAGTTGGAAGAAGCTGGCTTTTACCACAGCGTTGACTTGCTTATCAAATTTTAATGCAGAGTCAAATATCATGCCGAGGTTTTTGACATGCGGTTTGACTAGGCAGGATAGTCTTCCAAGACTGCCTGTTATCAATTTGATGGAGTCGGGGGGGCCGAATAGGATGACCTCAGACTTGCTCTCATTTAATTGGAGGAAGTTCTGTGCCATCCAACATTTTATGTCCTCAAGGCAGTGTAAGAGGCTGTTTAAATTTGACTGGTTGTTGGGTTTCAGGGGGAGGTAAAGCTGAGTGTCATCGGCATAGCAGTGGAAAGAAATGCCGTGCCTTTGAATGATTTGGCCAAGGGGGAGCATGTATAGAGAGAAGAGAATGGGGCCTAGGATGGAGCCTTGTGGAACTCCGCAGGAGAGGCTAGCTGGAGCAGAGGAATAACTGCCTATGTTGATGGCGAAACTCCTATCTTTGAGGTACGAAGCGAACCAGCTCAGGGCAGTGCCATCAATGCCAACCGCGTACCGGAGACGGTCAATAAGGATGGTGTGGTCCACTGTATCGAACGCTGCGCTGAGGTCGAGAAGGAGCAGGATTGCACAGTCGCCGGTGTCGATGGCGAGAAGCAGGTCTTTGTGTACCTTCAACAAGGCAGACTCTGTGCTGTGGTGGGCTCTGAAACCTGACTGGAAACTTTCCAGGATGGTGTATTGGTGCAGGTAGGGCACTAATTGGTTTAGAATTGCCTTTTCAAGGACTTTTGACAGGAATGGCAGTTTGGAAATGGGTCTGTAGTTGCTAGGCAAGGTGGGGTCTAGGTTAGGTTTTTTCAGTAGGGGCTCGACCACCGCGTGCTTGAAACAGGTTGGAACAGTGCCAGTGGCCAGAGAACTGTTGATAATAGAGAGGATGCTGGGACCGGCTATTGCAATGACATCCTTCAGAAGGGCAGTGGGGGCAGGATCAAGGGGGCAGGTTGCAGGTTTCATAGCGGAGACAAGCTTTGCAAGGGAGGATAGAGTGACGGGTTGGAAACAGTCCAATTTAGATGAACAGACTAGTGAGACAGCTAGGTCACGGGTGGGAGGGGAAATGTTCATTCTAATGTTCTCAACTTTGTTGGTGAAAAATTTAGCGAATTCTTCGCACTTAGCAGGGGACCCAACTAAGCTGGTACTGGGGGCAGGACATATGACAGAGGTAATTGTGCTAAATAGGACCTTGGAGTTATGAGAGTTTTTGGAAATAAGGTCGGAGAAGTATTGTGCTCTAGCAGACTTTACTGCTTCCTGGTATTTGAGAAGATTGTTTCTCAGAATTTCGAAGGAAATTTGAAGCTTGTCACATTTCCACCTCCTTTCTGATTTTCTGCACTCCCTTCTTAGGGCTTTGGTGGAGTCATTGAGCCACGGCCGACCTTTGGGCTTAGGCTTTTTCATTTTAAGGGGAGCGATAGAATCCAGGATGGAAGAGCAAGTGATATTAAATAAAGAGGCGAGATCCTCAGTGCTGAGATGGGGGGGAGAGGCCTCAATAGTGCAGATGTTGGGGGCAGCTGTGAGAGCCTCGGAGAATTTACTGGCAGTCAATGAATTTATGTCGCGGGAGTAGCGAACAGGGAGATGAGATTTTGCGGGAGATAAAGGCAGAGATGCGTCAAAAATGATAGCGCTGTGGTCCGATAGACGGGCTTCAGTAGTTTCGATGTTGTTGATTGGGAATCCGGACGATAACACTAGGTCGAGAGTATGGCCTAACTTGTGAGTGGGTCCCGTGGTGTGAAGAGTCAGATTGAAGGACTCAACCAGGTGCATAAATTCACTCACAAGAGGCTTAGTGGGACAGCAAACATGAATATTAAGATGAACATGAAGAGGGGATGGAGGAGGATAGAGAGGGACGGACATAGAGGGGGGTGGAGGAGGGTAGAGAGGGATCGGCCAGCGTGACAAGCCGTGGAAGGAGGCAGCAGAGGGAGGGCATTGCTGAGGGGAGGGGAGAATGCTAAAAGTGAGGGGAGGGGAGGATCTTGCTGAGAGTCAGAAGAGGGGAGTAGTTTGCTGAATGAGGGGAGGGGATGGGAGGAGAGTGCAGACTGTGAGGGGATGGCAGGGTCTAGGATTTTGAGCAGAAACCTCGACCGGCTAGGATTTGGGGTAGAACCCTCAACCGGCTAGTGTGTTATAGTGTGTTATTTTTTATTTTTATTTAAAAAACTTTAAAATACATTTATTTATGTATTAATTTTCCGGTCATTACAATACAACAGATTGACCGTACAGTTGTGAAAGTCAAATAGTGCAAAATCATTGTATCAAAAATAAAACAATATAATCACACGTGATATTTTCTGACCGAAAAATAAAGGTGTAGGCAGACAATAGACAATAGACAATAGACAATAGGTGCAGGAGGAGGCCATTCGGCCCTTCGAGCCAGCACCGCCATTCAATGTGATCATGGCTGATCATTATAGACAATGGACAATAGGTGCAGGAGGAGGCCATTCGGCCCTTCTAGCCAGCACCGCCATTCAATGTGATCATGGCTGATCATTCTCAATCAGTACCCCGTTCCTGCCTTCTCCCCGTACCCCCTGACTCCGCTATCCTTAAGAGCTCTATCCAGCTCTCTCTTGAATGCATCCAGAGAATTGACCTCCACTGCCTTCTGAGGCAGAGAATTCCACAGATTTACAACTCTCTGATTGAAATGGATTTTCCTCATCTCAGTTCTAAATGGCCTACCACTTATTCTTAATCTGTGGCCCCTTGTTCTGGACACCCCCAACATTGGGAACATGTTTCCTGCCTCTAACGTGTCCAACCCCTTAATAATCTTATACGTTTCGATAAGATCTCCTCTCATCCTTCTAAATTCCAGTGTATACAAGCCACAGCTTCCTGCATCAGGAGGTGGTGGTGCTGGCTCGAAGGGCCGAATGGCCTCCTCCTGCACCTATTGTCTATTGTGCAGCAACATCAGCACCTGGTGGAGACAAATGGAACAGCTGATGCTGGAATCCTGCACAGAACACAAAGTGCCAGAGTAACTCAGCGGGTCAGGCAGCATCACAGGAGAACAAGGAGAGGCCGCGTTTCGAGTCGGGTCCAGTCTGAAGAAGGGTCCCGACCCGAAACGTCACCTATCCATGTCCTGCAGAGATGCTGCCTGACCCGCTGAGTTACTCCAGCACTCTGTGAAACGTCACCTATCCGTGTTCTCCACAGATGCTGCCTGACCCGCTGAGTTACTCCAGCACTCTGTGAAACGTCACCTATCCGTGTTCTCCAGAGATGCTGCCTGACCCGCTGAGTTACTCCAGCACTTTGTCCTTGCCACCTAATGGCTCAGATTTCACTTTAAACTAGCGGAAATATCCAGACTTTGACACGTATTTATCATATGGGGCGGCACGGTGGCGCAGCGGTAGGGTTGCTGCCTCACAGCGCCAGATACCCGGGTTCAATCCTGCCCACGGGTGCTGTCTGTACGGAGTTTGTACGCTCTCCCTGTGATTAGTGTGGGTGTACAGGGATCGCTGGTCGGCCTGGACTCGGTGGGCCGAAGGGCCTGTTTCTGCACTGTATCTCTAAACTCTAAACTAAGTTAAACGCATAGTAGCCTTTCTGCCCAACCTGTCGATGCTGACCTAGAGGCTCCATCAAAGCTAATCCCATTTACCCGCGTTTGGCCCACATCTCTAAACCTTTCCTATCAATGTACCAGTCCAAATGTCTTTTAAATGTAGTTTTTGTACCTGGCTCAACTATTTCCACATGGTAGCACATTCCATTTACCCACCACCCGCTATGTGAAAAAGCTGCCTCTCACGTTCATATTAAATCCTTTCCCTCTCATCCATCTTAAATGTACAACATTCATGTGCAAAGGGATCTTGCACATTACCGTCCAAGTAGGGTTGCCAACTGTCCTGTATTAGCCGGGACATCCCGTATATTGGGCTAAATTGGTTTGTCCCTTATTGGACTGTCCTTGTCCCGTATTAGGCCCGGGGGGGCGCTGTAGGCCTGGACACTGTAGGCCCGGAGACTGTAGGCCCGGGGGGGCGCTGTAGGCCCGGACACCGTAGGCCCGGACACTGTAGGCCCGGGGGGCCGCTACAGGCCCGGACAGTGTAGGCCCGGAGGCCGGGGTGCCGCCTAATGGAGGTTGCATAGCAACCCGCCTCCCAGCCCGGGCGGCCGCCATTGGTGGAGCGGGAGCACGTGGCCGCTGGCTGGGCGAGGTCACGTGGGGCGTGGGGCGGCGGCGTCACCTTATTTGGGAGTGAGAACGTTGGCAACCCTAGGTCCAAGTGCATAACTACCTGACAGTGGCAATACATGTCGGTAGAGTGGAAAAGAAGGCGTGTGGCACTCACAGGTCAGAGGATTGAGTAGAAGGATCAAGAAGCTATGGGGTGCAGCTTTACAGCACTTTGGCCAGGCCGCGTTTGGAGTATTGCGCACAGTTCCCAATGCCCCATTGCAGGAAGGACGCAGAGGCGTTGGAAAGGGCGCAGAAGACGTTTGCCGGAACGCCGCCTAGATTATTTCCTTTCCGGAACGTTTTCTGTTTCTTGTTTTCTGAGCTGAGACCTGATCGAGGTGTCTCAAATCAATAGACAATAGACAATAGGTGCAGGAGTAGGCCATTCGGCCCTTCGAGCCAGCACCGCCATTCAATGTGATCATGGCTGATCATTCTCAATCAGTACCCCGTTCCTGCTTTCTCCCCATACCCCATGACTCCGCTATCCTTAAGAGCTCTATCTAGCTCTCTCTTGAATGTATTCAGAGAATTGGCCTCCACTGCCTTCTGAGGCAGAGAATTCCACAGATTCACAACTCTCTGACTGAAAAAGTTTTTCCTCATCTCAGTTCTAAATGGCCTACCCCTTATTCTTAAAATGTGGCCCCTTGTTCTGGACTCCCCCAACATTGGGAACATGTTTCCTGCCTCTAACGTGTCCAACCCCTTAATAATCTTATACGTTTCGATAAGATTCCCTCTCATCCTTCTAAATTCCAGTGTATACAAGCCTAGTCGCTCCAGTCTTTCAACATATGACAGTCCCGCCATTCCGGGAATTAACCTAGTAAACCTACGCTGCACGCCCTCAATAGCAAGAATATCCTTCCTCAAATTTGGAGACCAAAACTGCACACAGTACTCCAGGTGCGGTCTCACTAGGGCCCTGTACAACTGCAGAAGGACCTCTTTGCTCCTATGCTCAACTCCTCTTGTTATGAAGGCCAATATTCCATTGGCTTTCTTCACTGCCTGCTGTACCCGCATGCTTCCTTTCAATGGGAGATATTGTGGCCTTCGGGGGAGATATTGATAGAGTGGACGGTCAAAACCTTCCTCCCAGGCTGCAAATTATGAAAGGCTAGAGGGCGTAGTTTTAAGGGAGGAGGGCAAGGTTTAAAGGAGCTGTGCAGGGTAAGTTTGCTGAGGATAGTGCGTTAGAGATAGTCGAGGAGGGATGTGCCTTCAGTTGCAAGGGAAGGTCGAGGGAAGACGAGGAAAGGCGAGGACAATGCTTTGACGATTGGAGTTGGTACCAAGTCAGTCGGCCCCCTGAGCAGCATTTATTCAACCCAGACTAGCCTGCTCCGGTTCAGATATCTCAAGCAGTTTGATCACCCATATTTCGGCGACTTGCTCTGCAGAGAGCAAATTTAATTAAATGGAGAGGCAGGGGCCGGGGGATTTATATAAATCTGGATTTCAATTCTGTAAAGAGACTGCACACCAAGAATGTGCAATTTATAATTAGACCTCGGTGGTTGTGCTTAGTTCTGTGCCTGGATAGAGTGGACGGGGAGAGGATGTTTGCACTAGTGGGAGAGTCTAGGACCAGAGCCCCCGAGCCAAAGAATAAAAGGACGTAACTTCAGAAAGGAGATGAGGAGGAATGTCTTTAGTCAGAGGGTGGTGAATCTGTGGAATTGGAGGCTGTGGAGGCTGTCAATGAATATTTTTAAGGTGGAGGTTGATAGATTCTTGATTAGGACGGGTGCCAGGGGTTACGGGGAGAAGGCAGGAGAATGGGGTTGAGAGGGAGAGACAGATCAGCCATGATTGAATGGCGGAGTAGACTTGATGGGCCGAATGGCCTAATTCAGCTGCTATAACTTAGGAACCTACTCTAATATGGTTGTTTTTAATATTTGTGTCGGTGATTTCTATGGAAAACAAGTGTAACATTTGTGCGGTGCAGCTAATGGGGCTAATGGTGGCTTTACATGTTGGTCACAGAGTGATTGCAGCCAATTTCCAATGTAGGTGGCATGTGACCTTCTGTGGCACTGTCAAAATCTTTGGTAAGCTGGGCGGCACGGTGGCGCAGAGGTAGAGCTTCTGCCTTACAGCGCCAGGAAACCCGGGTTCAATCCCGACTACGGGCGCTGTCTGTATTGGAGTTTGTACGTTCTCCCCCTGACCACGTGGGTTTCCTCCGCGATTTTCAGTCCCACACCCCAAAGACGTACAAGAAAATAACTGCAGATGCTGGTACAAATCGAAGGTATTTATTCACAAAGTGCTGGAGTAACTCAGCAGGTCAGGCAGCATCTCGGGAGAGAAGGAATGGGTGACGTTTCGGGTCGAGACCCTTCTTCAGACCCAAAGACGTACAGGGTTGCAGGTTTATTGCCTTGGTATAATTGTGCATTGCCCCTCCCCAGTGTGTGTAGAGCAGTGTTAATGTGAGGGGATCGCTGGTCGGCGCGGACACGGTGGGCCGGAAGGGCCCGTTTCCGCGCTGTATCCCTCAACGAAACTAAACAAACCAGCAGAAGGTGACTGGACGTTTGGAGACACTGCTTGTGGAGTTGCTGGGAGTCGCACTGATCCGCTCATCTGCCTTGCCTACGTCCTGTCCGCTGAGAACTGGACTGGACGTGATGTTCCTTGGCGTTCTCCACCATGGCTTTCACGGCCAACTGTAAAGGAGCAGCATGTGCCAATGCACCATCAGGGCCATCTTCTGTTCCCAGAACACATGGAGATACAGGAACATGGCAGGTACTTTCAGAACAACAGCATTTAGGATCACGGGTTTAGCACTTGCTCAAACGTCAATGCATAGAGTTGTAGAGTCATAGAGTGATACAGTGCGGAAACAGGCCCTTCAGCCCAACTTGCCCACACCGGTCAACATGTCCCAGCTACACTAGCCCCACCTGCCCGCGTTTGGTCCATATCCCTCCAAACCTGTCCTATCCATGTACCCGTCCAACTGTTTCTTAAACGTTGGGGTAGTCTCTGCCTCTTCCGGCAGCTTGTTCCATACACCCACCGCCCTCTGTGTGAAAAAGTTACCCCTCAAGATTCATAGAAACGTAGAAACATAGAAAATAGGCGCAGGAGGGGGCCATTTGGCCCTTCGAGCCAGCACCGCCATTCATTGTGATCATGGCTGATCATCCACAATCACTAACACGTTAGAGGCAGGAAACATGTTCCCAATGTTGGGGGAGTCCAGAACAAGGGGCCACTGTTTGGCCATTTAGAACGGAGATGAAGAAAAACATTTTCAGTCAGAGAGTTGTGAATCTGTGGAATTCTCTGCCTCAGAAGGCAGTGGAGGCCAATTCTCTGAATGCATTCAAGAGAGAGCTAGATAGAGCGAGAGAAGGTTCTGTACAACTGCAGAAGGACCTCTTTACTCCTATGCATTCAAGAGAGAGCTAGATAGGGGGTATGGGGAGAAGGCAGGAACGGGGTACTGATTGAGAATAATCAGCCATGATCACATTGAATGGCGGTGCTGGCTCGAAGGGACGAATGACCTCCTCCTGCACCTATTGTCTATTGTCTATTGATTCCGTTAGCCCCCAGAGCTCTATCTAACTCTCTTTTAAATTCATCCAGTGAATTGGCCTCCACTGTCTTCTGTGGCAGAGAATTCCACAAATTCACAACTCTCTGGGTGAAAAAGTTTCTTCTCACCTCAGTTTTAAACGGCCTCCCCTTTATTCCTAGACTGTGGCCCCTGGTTCTGGACTTCCACAACATTGGGAACATTTATCCTGCATCTAGCTTGTTGAGTCCTTTTATAATTTTAGGCGTCTCTATACGATTCCCTCTCATCCTTCTAAACTCCAGTGAATACCAGCCCAGTCTTTCCAATCTTTCCTCATATGACAGTCCCGCCATCCCGGGGATTAACCTCGTGAACCTACGCCGCACTGCCTCAATTACAAGGATGTCCTTCCGCAAATTTGGAGACCAAAACTGCACACAATACTCCAGGTGCGGTCTCACCAGGGCCCTGTACAACTGCAGAAGGACCTCTTTACTCCTATACTCAAATCCTCTCGTATAAAATTAGTATTAAATCTTTTCCCCTTTGACTTAAACCTATGTCCTCTGGTCGTTGACGAACAGGATTTCCATATTCAATCCATCGTAAACTGAGAGCTTAATCTAAAGAGGCCTGCGAACTATCTACTATACTTAACCATGGATTAACCATGGCAATCCAGCTCAGGTGACCACTGAGATTTCCTAAATAAAAACATACAATGCTGGAAGTGTTCAGCAGGTCAGGCAGCATCAGTGGAGATTGAAGAAGAATTAACATTTCCGGATAATGTCAAGGCTTAATTTGAGTTTTACTGTTCGCAGGACCTTCATCACCCTGCGTGGCACGGTCCTGGGACCTTCCATCGCCCGCCGGGGGGTTCAAAAGTCATAGAAACATAGAAACATAGAAAATAGGTGCAGGAGTAGGCCATTCGGCCCTTCGAGCCTGCACCGCCATTCAATATGATCATGGCTGATCATCCAACTCAGTATCCCGTACCTGCCTTCTCTCCATACCCCTTGATCCCTTTAGCCACAAGTGCCACATCTAACTCCCTCTTAAATATAGCCAATGAACTGACCTCAACTACCTTCTGTGGCAGAGAATTCCACAGATTCACCACTCTCTGTGTGAAAAAAAATGTTCTCATCTCGGTCCTAAAAGACTTCCCCCTTATCCTTAAATTGTGACCCCTTGTTCTGGACTTCCCCAACATCGGGAACAATCTTCCTGCATCTAGCCTGTCCAACCCCTTAAGAATTTTGTAAGTTTCTATAAGATCCAAAGACGTACAGGTATGTAGGTTAATTGGCTGGGTAAAGGTAAAAATTGTCCCTAGTGGGTGTAGGATAGTGTTAATGTGCGGGGATCGCTGGGCGGCACGGACTTGGTGGGCCGAAAAGGCCTGTTTCCGGCTGTATATACCCCAGGGCCATACGAGAACTGAACACTACCTTTGCACTAGGCAACACCGTTAAAAAATCTTGTACTTAATATAATTATATTTATTTGTTTTTGCATTATTGCATATATGTTTGTACGCACCGTCAGGATTGGCTATTTTTTAATTTCGTTGTACTCGTTGCAATGACAATAAATGAATATTATTATTATTATTATTATTATTATTATATGATGATGATATGAAGATCCCCCCTCAATCTTCTAAATTCCAGCGAGTACAAGCCGAGTCTATCCAGTCTTTCTTCATATGAAAGTCCTGCCATCCCAGGGATCAATCTGGTGAACCTTCTCTGTACTCCCTCTATGGCAAGAATGTCGGGAGCCTCGAAGCAGCAGTTTGACCGGCTGGGGTTGAAGAATAGAGGAGGAGATAAGACTTTTCTTTGCCTTCCATCACAGTGAGGGTGTGCCTGGAGGAATCACTGTGATGGTTGTCTGTGTTAAATTGTAATTGTGTGTCTTGTGTTCTTTATTGTTTATTGTTTATGACTGCACGGTTACGACAATTTCATTCAAATCTATTTTTCAATGACAATAAAAGCAATTTGATTTATATTATATATAAATCAAATTGCTTTTATTGTCATTGAAAAATAGATTTGAATGAAATTGTGGTAACCGTGCAGTTATTTTCTTACACAGGGGGTATGGGGAGAAGGCAGGAACGGGGTACTGATTGAGAATGATCAGCCATGATCACATTGAATGGCGGCGCTGGCTCGAAGGGCCGAATGGCCTACTCCCACACCTATTGTCTATTGTCTAGAATGGATAGGCTGCATCTGTGTTCCATGGAGCGAAGGAGGCTGTGGGTGACATGACAGAGGTATATCAAATTAAGAGAGGGGAAAGATTTAATAGGAACCTGAGAGTTAACATTTTTACTCAGAGTGTAGAAAGATTGAGCTGCCAGAGATGATGTAACCACTGCACTTGTACACAAATTACTGGAGTATCTCAGTGGGGCTGGCAGCATCTCTGGAGGGAAGGAATGGGTGACGTTTCAGGTTGAGACCCTTCTTCAGACCGAAAGTCGGGGGAGTGGGAGATTATGTTGAAAGACTGGAGCGACTAGGCTTGTATACACTGGAATTTAGAAGGATGAGAGGAGATCTTATCGAAACGTATAAGATTATTAAGGGGTTGGACACGTTAGAGGCAGGAAACATGTTCCCAATGTTGGGGGAGTCCAGAACAAGGGGCCACAGTTTAAGAATAAGGGGTAGGCCATTTAGAACTGAGATGAGGAAAAACCTTTTCAGTCAGAGAGTTGTGAATCTGTGGAATTCTCTGCCTCAGAAGGCAGTGAAGGCCAATTCTCTGAATGCATTCAAGAGAGAGCTAGATAGAGCTCTTAAGGATAGCGGAGTCAGGGGTTATGGGGAGAAGGCAGGAACGGGGTACTGATTGAGAATGATCAGCCATGATCACATTGAATGGCGGTGCTGGCTCGAAGGGCCGAATGGCCTCCTCCTGCACCTATTGTCTATTGTCTATTAGAGATATGGAAGGATAAGATGTACACAGGAGTGGGTGCTTACACAACTAGTACCATAACATCATTTAAGAGACAGAGAGGCACATGAATATGGAAGGTGTAGAGGGATATGGGTCAAACATGGGCAAATGGAAGTAGTTTAGATGGGGCATCTTGGTTGGACTGGACAATTTGGGCCAAATGACTTGTTTCCATGCTGTGTGACTATATGACTGTGAATTTATCGGGGTATCGGGTAAATGAAAGACATCTTTGATGATAATACAAAGGTTTGCTGTGGGTTAACAGAGAGGAGGAAAATATCATTAATCCTGTGGATTAATTTAATGGTTCAAAATGGAATATTTCATTGTTAATGGTTATTGAATCTGTTATATACCAAATAGTTCAAATTAAACTTTTACAGGCAGAATTCACTTACTTCCAGTAAGTGCATGAATCAGTATACCAACTGTCTTGGATATCTCTCTCATCCAGGATATTTAATTTTCTGCCAGCAATATTATGAAGGAAAGTTTAGCTTAGTTTAGTTGAGTTTTGTTTTCGAGATACAGCGCGTAAACAGGCCCCTCGGACCACCGGGTCCGCGCCGACCAGCGATCCCCACACACTAACACTATCCTACACACACTGGGGACGATTTACACTTTAACCAAGCCAATTAACCTACAAACCTGTACGTCTTCGGAGTGTGGGAGGAGATTGAAGATCTCGGAGAAGGGGAGAGCGTACAAACTCCGTGCAGACAGCACCAGTAGCCGGGATCGAACCTGGGTCTCTGGTGCTGCAAGCGCTGTAAAGCAGCAACCCAACCGCTGCGCCACCGTGCCGCCCACAAGTTGTGTGTTGATCTGAAAGTTCACAAGCCTGATGGCGTGAGGCGACCACATGTGCGGGCACAGGGAATGGCCCCTCGGCCCAGTTCAACTCCAGCGGCCGACAGGAATGTGTTTCTGACTCCCTGTCTTCCCGTGGAAGCCCGTGGTACCTGTTTCTTCCAGAAGCACATCGGTAATGTCAAGAGCTCGACAGCTATTGAGTGGAGGATAAAGGATCACTCCTTCTGTATCCCAGTCCACCAGCACAACAAGAGAGAGACAGGTCACAGGTAGATTTTACGTTCTCTGCTGGAGGCTTAACAGAGCAGGAAAAAGTCTGAAGAAGGGTCTCGACCCGAAACGTCGCCCATTCCTTCTCTCCTGAGATGCTGCCTGACCCGCTGAGTTACTCCAGCATTTTGTGAATAAATACCTTCCATTTGTACCAGCATCTGCAGTTATTTTCTTACAGGAAAAAGTAGAAGATCTTCTCCGTTAGTTCATCCTTCAGCTACGTCCTCTTGGCGTTGTCTAACCATAGACTCGGCTTGTACTGGCTGGAATTTAGAAGATTGAGGGGGGATCTGATAGAAACTTACAAAATTCTTAAGGGGGTGGACAGGCTAGATGCAGGAAGATTGTTCCCGATGTTGGGGAAGTCCAGAACAAGAGGTCACAGTTTAACAATAAGGGGGAAGTCTTTTAGGACCGAGATGAGAACGTTTTTTTTCACACAGAGTGGTGAATCTGTGGAATTCTCTGCCACAGAAGGTAGTTGAGGCCAGTTCATTGGCTATATTTAAGAGGGAGTTAGATGTGGCCCTTGTGGCTGAAGGGATCAGGGGGTATGGAGAGAAGGCAGGTATGGGATACTGAGCTGGATGATCAGCCATGATCATATTGAATGGCGGTGCAGGCTCGAAGGGCCGAATGGCCTACTCCTGCACCTATTTTCTATGTTTCTATGATAACGGGCGGTATTCTTAGAGAAGGCAAGTGTTAATTCGTTAAGTGTCCCATTGTTCTGTGGTCAGAAGGCGTACGATCGAACCTGGAGAAACAAATGATCCCGGAGTCCACCTGGGTTAAACAGATTACTTCCCAGGGAGACTAGTTTACTTTAGTTTAGAGGTACAGTGCCAAAACAGGCCGTTCGGCCCACCGTGCCCGCGCCGACCAGCGATCCTCGCACGTTAACGCTACCTACACACACTAGGGACAATGTTCAATTGTGCCAAGCCAATTAACCGACACAACCTGTACGTCATTTAGAGTGTGGGAGGAAACCGGAGATCCTGGAGAAAACCCACGCAGGTTGCGGGGAGAACGTGCAAACTCCGTACAGACAGCACCCGTCCCCCTGACATCAGTCTGAAGAAGGGTCTCGACCCGAAACGTCACCCATTCCTTCTCTCCTGAGATGCTGCCTGACCTGCTGAGTTACTCCAGCATTTTGTGAATAAATACCTTTGATTTCTACCAGCATCTGCAGTTATTTTCTTACAGCACCCGTAGTCAGGATCGAACCCGGGTCTCTGGCAACTCTACCGCTGTGCCACCGTGCCACTAATGTCCCGGTGGTTGCTTGCTACTGGATTGAGTGCAGTTCGAGTACATCAAACACTGACCTGTACAGTGCAGGAAAATGCCAGTTGGCCACACTGCCTATGCCAATCATAATGCCCACCTGGCTACCCATGGTCTATGTCCTTCCATCCTCTGCCTGCTGTTGTGTTTGTCTAAATGCCCTTTAAACGTTGCTGATGTAACCTTGCTATTGCTATTGCAAGTACACTTCTGTACTGCACAATTGTGTTGCGTGTACTGAAAGAGCCTTGATCTGCTGGAAGGTGGTATTGGTTTGGAGTGTGTTCTTGTTGGACCAGCATGGGCACATCAGCAAACGCATTATGGGCACGTCACGCGGTCGACCCTGTCGTGTAACAAGTCCCCTTTGACTCTGTGATTCAACTTTGAAAGCATCACTCAAACAGTTTGTATAACATTCCCCAAAACCTGCATGGTTGATGCACCTACACATCCTCATATCTCTCGAGGGGACGGCATTGACCTTTAAGGAGAGGCTTGGTGGCGCAGCGGTAGAGTTGCTGCCTTACAGCACCAGAGAACCGGGTTCGATCCTGACGACAGGTGCTGTCTGTACGGAGTTTACACCTTCTCCCTGTGACCACGTGGGTTTTCTCCGGGTGCTCCGGTTTCCTCCCACACTCCAAAGATGTTTGTAGGTTAATTGGCTTGGGTAAAACTGTAAAGTTGTCCCTAGTGTTTAGGATAGTGCTGGTGTATTGCTGGTTGGTGTGGACTCGGTGGTCTGGAGAGCCTGTTTCTGCGCTCTGTCTCTGAAGTCGGTCAGTAAAGGTCGGGTGTGCAGCAGCAACGAAGACCGTCAGCTGAGAGAAAGTAAGTGTTAATTGCAGGTTAAAGTCCTTTTATAAAAGAGCGTCAAAAGGACGCTAGCAGTCAGTCAGTAAAGGACGGGAGTGCAGGAGCAAAGAAGACGGTCGGCTGAGAGAAAGTAAGTGTTAATTGCAGGTTAATGTCCGTTTAAAAAGAGCGCCAAAAGGACGCTAGCAGTCAGTCAGTAAAGGTCGGGAGTGCAGCAGCAACGAAGACCATTGGGGCTTCTGGGAGCTACACCTGCAAGAACTGTGTCCAGGTGCGGCTCCTGAATGGACGTGTGGTGGAGTTGGAAAAGCAGCTGGATGACCTCAGGGCCATCCGGGAATGCGAGAGTTTCCTGGACAGGACCTACTGTGAGGCTGTCACGCCAAGGGTCCAGGTCGAGCGAAGGTGGGAGACTGTTTCAGGGGGGAGTGAAGGTGGACTACAGGAGACCCCGGTGGCTGTGCCTATTGCAAACAGGTACACCCTCTTGGGAGCTGTCGGGGCAGAAGACGCTTCCAGTCCGAGCGGTGGACAGGTTGGTGGCTCTAATCCAGGCAAGGAGACTCGACTGGGGAGACCGAAGTCGGGAAGAGCCATAGTAGTGGGTGACTCCATTGTCCGAGGTACGGGCAGTAGATTCTGTGGCGGCAGGCAGGACTTGAGGATGGTCTGTTGCCTCCCTGGTGCCAGAGTTCAAGACATCACGGAGCGGCTTCAGAACATCCTAGGCGATCAACCGGAAGTAGTTGTGCACGTGGGCACGAACGACGTCGGGAGGAAGAGGAAGGAGATACTGCAACGTGAGTTTAGAGAGTTAGGAGGAAGACTGAGAAGTAGGATGTCGAGGGTGGTTATCTCTGGACTGCTACCTGTACCTCGTGCTGGTGAGGGCAGGAACAGAGAGATTGGGAATATGAATGTATGGCTGAGGGGCTGGTGCAGGGGGCAGGGATTTAGATTTCTAAACAACTGGGATCTCTTCTGAGATAGAGGTGACCTGTACAAAAGAGACGGGTAACACCTTAACAGCAGGGGGACCAACATTCTGGCAGGCAGGTTTGCTAGTGTTACACGTGTGGCTTTAAACTAAGTAGTGGGGGGGGAGGGGTTGACAAATTGGGAATATGAAGATGGAGTTAAAGGGGAAGCGAATACAGGAGAAATTGCAAAGGACTCTCGAATAAATGGGAAGGGAAGTTCTAGATGGGATAAGAGAGTAAGGTCAGGGCCAATTGTGACCGCTGTGAGAGGGGAGGGGAATACCAAAGTTAAAGTGTTGTATTTAAATGCGGGAAGTATAAAAAATAAAGTGTATGAGCTTGAGGCTCAGTTAGACATGGGCAAGTATGATGTTGTGGGAATCACTGAGACATGGCTACAAGAGGACCAGGGCTGGGAACTGAATATTCAGGGGTTCACAACGTATAGAAAAGACAGACAGGTGGGCAGAGGGGGTGGGGTCGCTCTGTTGGTGAGGAATGATATTCACTACCTTGCAAGCGGTGACATAGAATCAGGAGATGTAGAATCAGTATGGATAGAGATGAGGAATTGTAAGGGTAAAAAGACCCTAATGGGAGTTATTTATAGGCCCCCAAACAGTAGCCTCGACATAGGGTGCAAGTTGAATCAGGAGCTAAAATTGGCATGTCACAAATGTAATGCTACGGTGGTTATGGGAGGTTTCAACATGCAGGTAGACTGGGAAAATCAGGTTGGTAATGGACCCCAGGAAAGAGAGTTTGTGGAGTGTCTCCGAGATGGATTCTTAGAACAGCTTGTACTGGAGCCTACCAGGGAGAAGGCAATTCTGCATTTAGTGTTGTGTAATGAACCTGATCTGATAAGGGGACTCGAGGTAAATGAGCCATTAGGAGGCAGTGATCGCAATATGATAAGTTTCACTCTACAAATTGAGAGGGAGAAGGGAAAATCGGAAGTGTCAGTATTGCAGTATAGCAAAGGGGATTACAGAGGCATGAGGCAGGAGCTGGCCAGATTTGACTGGAAGGAGGCCCTAGCAGGGAAGACGGTGGAACAGCAATGGCAGGTATTCCTGGGAACAATGCAGAAGTTGCAGGATCAATTTATCCCAAAGAAGAGGAAAGATTCTAAGGGGAGTAAGAGACACCCGTGGCTGACAAGGGAAGTCAGGGACAGCATAAAAATAAAAGGGAAGAGTGGGAAGCCAGAGGATTGGGACTCTTTTAAAGAGCAACAGAAGATGACTAAGAAGGCAATACGGGGGGAAAAGATGAGGTACGAGGGTAAACTAGCCAATAATATAAAGGAGGATAGTAAAAGCTTTTTTAGGTATGTGAAGAGGAAAAAAATAGTCAAGGCAAATGTGGGTCCCTTGAAGACAGAAGCAGGGGAATTTATTATGGGGAACAAAGAAATGGCAGACGAGTTGAACCGGTACTTTGGACCTGTCTTCACTAAGGAAGATACAAACAATCTCCCAGATGTTCTAGTGGCCAAAAATCCTAGGGTGACGTAGGAACTGAAGGAGATTCACATTAGGCAGGAAATGGTGTTGGGTAGACTGATGGGACTGAAGGCCGATAAATCCCCAAGTGGGGTACCGCAAGGCTCGGTGCTGGGACTGCAGCTATTTACAATATACATTAATGACTTGGATAAAGGGATTAAAAGTACCATTAGCAAATTTGCAGATGACACGAAGCTGGGTGGTAGTGTGAGCTGTGAGGAAGGTGCTATGAGGTTGCAGGGTGACTTGGACAGGTTGTGTGAGTGGGCGGATGCATGGCAGATGCAGTTTAATGTGGATAAGTGTGAGGTTATCCACTTTGGTTGTAAGAATAAGAAGGCAGATTATTATCTGAATGGTGTCAAGTTAGGAACAGGGGACGTACAACGAGAGATCTGGGTGTCCTAGTGCATCAGTCACTGAAAGGAAGCATGCAGGTACAGCAGGCAGTGAAGAAAGCCAATGGAATGTTGGCCTTCATAACAAGAGGAGTTGAGTATCGGAGCAAAGAGGTTCTTCTACAGTTGTACAGGGCCCTAGTGAGACCGCACCTGGAGTACTGTGTGCAGTTTTGGTCTCCAAATTTGAGGAAGGATATTCTTGCTATTGAGGGCGTGCAGCGTAGGTTTACTAGGTTAATTCCAGGAATGGCGGGACTGTCATATGTTGAAAGACTGGAGCGACTAGGCTTGTATACACTGGAACTTAGAAGGATGAGAGGGGATCTTATAGAAACATATAAGATTATTAAGGGGTTGGACATGTTAGAGGCAGGAAACATGTTCCCAATTTTGGGGGAGTCCAGAACCACGGGCCACAGTTTAAGAATAAGGGGTAGGCCATTTAGAACGGAGATGAGGAAAAACTTTTTCAGTCAGAGAGTTGTAAAACTGTGGAATTCTCTGCCTCAGAAGGCAGTGGAGGCCAATTCTCTGAATGCATTCAAGAGAGAGCTGGATAGAGCTCTTAAGGATAGCGGAGTCAGGGGGCATGGGGAGAAGGCAGGAACGGGGTACTGATTGAGAATGATCAGCCATGATCACATTGAATGGTGGTGCTGGCTCGAAGGGCCAAATGGCCTCCTCCTGCACCTATTGTCTATTGTCTAAGTCCAAAGTAAAGTGTAATTAAAAGCTAACCGCCCAACAGTAAGCATACTTTCCAACCGACACACCGATCATCCATCTATACACTAAAACTCTCGTTTGTTTGTTTGTTTGTTTGTTCCTGAACTACAGCCAAGACGGTACACGATAGTGCGACAATTAGGCCCACCTTACTCACCGTCGTCCCATTGGTGCTAATGGAAGAAGTTTCATTGAAATCGGAGTTATATTTTTTAAGTTATTCATGTTTTAGAGTTTAAATCTATCTCTGATTTAAATTATGAGCGTCATAGAGAGGGGCAGTCGAAATATTTTTCCCAGGGTGGGAAAAAACAAATAGTAGAGGGCAAAGCTTTTTAAACATAGAGGGAGGTGAGGCCCTGGAAGGCATTGCCAGGGGTGGTGGGTGAAGCAGATATATTAGTGGCATTTAAAAGACTTTTGGGTGGGCAGAAGAGTATGGAGGGATAGGGGTTTTATTCAGGCAGATAAGTGTTGGTCTTGGCATCATGTTCGGCACGGACATTGTGGGTCTTGAGGACCTATTCTTGTGCTGCCCTGCTCTACGTTCCACAAGAGGAATCTCTGAGAACATTCCCTACCCTAAAACAATGGCAGGACCCAGTGTGATAGAACTACTGAAACGGGTGAAGCATTCATGACCTCCTTCAGCCAGAAGTGACAAATGGGTGATCCATCTTTAATTCCTCCTGTATAAATCGCCAAATTCATAAGGGATGGGAGTGGAGTCGGGCCATTCGGCCCATCAGGTCTGCTCCGCCATTCTATCTATCATGGCTGATCTATCTCTCCCTCCTAACCCCGTTCTCCTGCCGTCTCCCCGTAACCTCTGACACCTGGCAGTTTAAATGTACATATATCTAGACACCTGCCAATCTGCAAACTTGCCCACATATATGTTCTGTTCACAGCTTAAGCAGAACAAAATCCAATCGGACTAATTGCTGCCCGATCTATCCCCTCAGCAATCAGCAACATTATGGGTAGTATGGCGGCCCGGTGGCACAACGGTAGAGTTGCTGCTTTACAGCGAATGCAGCGCCGGAGACTCGGGTTCGATCCTGACTACAGGTGCTGTACTGTAAGGAGTTTGTACGTTCTCCCCGTGACCTGCGTGGGTTTTCTCCGAGATCTTCGGTTTCCTCCCACACTCCAAAGACGTACAGGTATGTAGGTTAATTGGCTGGGTAAATGTAAAAATTGTCCCCAGTGTGTGTAGGATAGTGTTAATGTGCGGGGATCGCTGGGCGGCGCGGACTCGGTGGGCCGAAAAGGCCTGTTTCTGCGCTGTATCTGAAATATGAAAAATAAATATGAAATAATATAAGAAAATAACTGCAGATGCCGGTACAAATCGAAGGTATTTATTCACAAAATGCTGGAGTAACTCAGCGGGTCAGGCAGCATCTCGGGAGAGAAGGAATGGGTGACGTTTCGGGTAAAGAGACCTTTCTTCAGACTGATCAGGCTCGACCCGAAACGTCACCCATTCCCTTCTCTCCTGAGATGCTGCCTGACCTGCTGAGTTACTCCAGCATTTTGTGAATAAGCAACATTATGGGAGTG
>NC_135955.1:2643076-2668405 GCF_053455715.1 Rhinoraja longicauda | reverse complement strand
ATTCTCAATCAGTACCCCGTTCCTGCCTTCTCCCCATACCCTCTGACTCCGCTATCCTTAAGAGCTCTATCCAGCTCTCTCTTGAATGCATTCAGAGAATTGGCCTCCACTGCCTTCTGAGGCAGAGAATTCCGCAGATTCACAACTCTCTGAGTGAAAAAGTTTTTCCTCATCTCAGTTCTAAATGGCCTACCCCTTATTCTTAAACTGTGGCCCCTTGTTCTGGACTCCCCCAACATTGGGAACATGTTTCCTGCCTCTAACGTGTCCAACCCCTTAATTATCTTATACATTTCGATAAGATCTCCTCTCATTCTTCTAAATTCCAGTGTATACAAGCCCAGTCTTTCAACATATGATAGTCCCGCCATTCGGGAATTAACCTAGTAAACCTACGCTGCACGCCCTCAATAGCAAGAATATCCTTCCTCAAATTTGGAGACCAAAACTGCACACAGTACTCCAGGTGCGGTCTCACTAGGGCCCTGTACAACCGCAGAAGGACCTCTTTGCTCCTATACTCAACTCCTCTTGTTATGAAGGCCAACATTCCATTGGCTTTCTGCACTGCCTGCTGTACCTGCATGCTTCCTTTCAGTGACTGATGCACTAGGACACCCAGATCTCGTTGTACGTCCCCTTTTCCTAACTTGACACCATTCAGATAATACTCTGCCTTCCTATTCTTACCACCAAAGTGGATAACCTCACACTTATCCACAGTAGTCAGGATGATATCTGGGTCTCTGGCGCTGTGCCGCCCGAACAAGCTTGAAGTACGACACAGAAGCAAAGGGGGAGATACAGAGCGCAGAATAGAGTTCTCAGCATTGTAGCACATCAGTTCCACAGACAAAGTCCAATGTCCACAATGGGGTAGAGGTGAATCGGACAGCGCCCTAGCTTATGGAAGGACCATGTTCAGAAGCCTGATAACAGAGGGGAAGAATCTATTCCTGAGTCTGGTGGTGCGCGCTTTCAAGCTTCTGTACCTTCTGCCGGACGGGAGCGGGGAGAAGAGGGAATGGCCGGGGCTGGGACAGGGACACGTCTTTGGTTAAGGGGTTGGACAGGCTAGATGAAGGAAGATTGTTCCCCCGATGTTGGGGAAGTCCAGAACCAGGGGTCACAGTTTAAGGATAAGGGGGAAGTCTTTTAGGACCGAGATGAGAAAGTTTTGTTTCACACAGAGAGTGGTGAATCTGTGGAATTCTCTGCCACAGAAGGTAGTTGAGGCCAGTTCATTGGCTATATTTAAGAGGGAGTTAGATGTGGCCCTTGTGGCTAAAGGGATCAGGGGGTATGGAGAGAAGGCAGGTACGGGATACTGAGTTGGATGATCAGCCATGGTCACATTGAATGGCGGTGCGTACAGGCTCGAAGGGCCGAATGGCCTACTCCTGCACATATTTTCTATGTTTCTGTGTTTCTATTAAGTTGGCTGCTTTCCCGAGGCAGAACGAAACGCACTGACAAGAGCTGTATACAATCAGATAATGAACATTCATTTCCCTCTGTGGTATTTCTCCCTCTCTTGACCCCAGTGGGAAGTTGACCCTGGTGTTTGTGTCCTTCCTGACAGCCTCTACTTAATATAACTAATGACTTTGTGCTTTCGAAATGTTCCCTCCACAGATGCCAGATTTCTTCCCTCTCCAACACCAACACACTGTTTAGCTCCAACACTCTCCACACCCCTCGCTCTCCGATCCAAGTGAAGCCTCTCCTAGTGAAACGTCACCTATCCGTGTTCTCCACAGGTGCTGCCTGACCCGCTGAGTTACTCCAGCACTCTATGAAACGTCACCTATCCATGTTCCACAGAGATGCTGCCTGACCCGCTGAGTTACTCCAGCACTCTGTGAAACGTCACCTATCTGTGTTCTCCACAGATGCTGCCTGACCCGCTGAGTTACTCCAGCACTCTGTGTCTGCTGTTCAGTTTAGTTTAGTTTAGAGATACAGCGCGGAAACAAGCCCTTCGGCCCACCGGGTCCGCGCCGACCAGCGATCCCCGCACACTAACACTATCCTACACCCACTAGGAACAATTTACATTTGCCCAGCCAATTAACCTACATACCTGCACGTCTTTGGAGTGCGGGAGGAAACCGGAGATCTCGGAGAAAACCTATGCAGGTCACGGGGAGAACGTACAAACTCCGTACAGACAGCGCCCGTAGTCGGGATGGAACCTGGGTCTCCGGCGCTGTGAGGCAGCAACTTTATCGCTGCGCCACCGTGACATTCCTTGTGTCTTTCTCCTCCCTCAATACTAGGGTCCCACAAATCAAAACGATACAGAAACAGGCCATTTGGCCCACCTTGTCCATTCCGACCAAGGACACAGTGCTCGAAACGTGGCTTCACCGGCGGGTTACACAACTGCAGCATGGCCCCCCACTCGTCGGTCAATACCCAGGGCGGCACGGTAGCGCAGCGGTAGAGTTGCTGCTTTACAGCGCCGGAGACTCAGGTTCGATCCTGACTACGGGTGCTGCACTGTAAGGAGTTTGTACGTTCTCCCCGTGACCTGCGTGGGTTTTCTCCGAGATCTTCGGTTTCCTCCCACACTCCAAAGACGTACAGGTATGTAGGTTAATTGGCTGGGTAAATGTAAAAATTGTCCCTAGTGGGTGTAGGATAGTGTTAATGTATGGGGATCACTGGGCGGCGCGGACTTGGAGGGCCGAAAAGGCCTGTTTCCGGCTGTATATATATGATATGATATGATCCTTCAGCTGCCGGGAGCCCCCTTCCCAGAGGTTGCCATGGAGATAGCCGAGGCCTAAGGGGAACGGGGAGGGAAGGTGGAGCCTCGCAGGTCGGCGAAGGTGGGTGGGTGGATGGAACGTGCCGATAGAGCCGCTCCATCACAACGCCCGAGACCCCAACAAGTCCCATCCATGACAATAGACAATAGACAATAGGTGCAGGAGGAGGCCATTCGGCCCTTCGAGCCAGCACCGCCATTCACTGTGATCATGGCTGATCATTCTCAATCAGTACCCCGTTCCTGCCTTGTCCCCATACCCCCTGACTCCGCTATCCTTAAGAGCTCTATCCAGCTCTCTCTTGAATGCATTCAGAGAATTGGCCTCCACTGCCTTCTGAGGCAGAGAATTCCACAGATTCACAACTCTCTGACTGAAAAAGTGTTTCCTCATCTCAGTTCTAAATGGCCGACCCCTTATTCTTAAACTGTGGCCCCTGGTTCTGGACTCCCCCAACATTGGGAACATGTTTCCTGCCTCTAACGTGTCCAACCCCTTAATAATCTTATACGTTTCGATAAGATCCCCTCTCATCCTTCTAAATTCCTGTGTATACAAGCCCAGTCGCTCCAGTCTTTCAACATACGACAGTCCCGCCATTCCGGGAATTAACCTAGTGAACCTACGCTGCACGCCCTCAATAGCAAGTTCATCACTGACAGGAGCAGAATTAGGACATTCGGCCCATCAAGTCCACTCCGCCATTCAATCATGGTTGATCTATCTCTCCCTCCTGACCCCATTCTCCTGCCTTCTCCCCACAACCCCTGGCACCCGTACTAATCAAGAATCTGTCTATCTCAGCCTTAAAAGTATCCACTGACTTGGCCTCCACAGCCTCCTACGGCAATGAATTCCACAGATTCACCACCCTCTGAGGAAGGCCTCGACCCTAAAACGTCACCCAATCCCGCCCCGCACGCCTCCTTTACACCGGCCCCCCTCCCACTTCAAAGCTTTGCCGTCTTATGTTTGATATTTGCATCCTGGGAGAAAAAAAAAGGTCCTGACTCTCCACTGTGTGTCCAAGCCTCTCGTCATTTTACCTCATTCTTCCCCTCGACCGCTGGCGTGACAGTGAAAACCAATCCACGATGTTCCCAAAACCTCCTTAACCGTGCGTCATCGTGGCGGACCAGGCCATCTTTACTGTAATAGACGTTACTCCCTTCACCCTGCGTCTGCACACTCGAAATGGCTCGATTGTAATCATGTGTCATCTTTCCACTGACCGGTTAACACACAAATACAGAAACATAGACAATAGGTGCAGGAGGAGGCCATTTGGCCCTTCGAGCCAGTACGCACCGCCACTCATCGTGATCATGGCTGGTCATCCACAATCAGTAACCCGTGCCTGCCTTCTCCCCATATCCCTTGATTCCACTAGCCCCTAGAGCTCTATCTAACTCTCTCTTAAATTCATCCAGTGATTTGGCCTCCACTGCCCTCTGTGGCAGAGAATTCCACAAATTCACAACTCTCTGGGTGAAAAGAAATCTTCTCACCTCAGTTTTAAATGGCCTCCCCTTTATTCTTAGTCTGTGTGGCCCCTGGTTCTGGACTCCCCCAACATTGGAACATTTTTCCTGCATCTAGCTTGTCCAGTCCTTTTATAAATTTTATACGTCTCTGTAAGATCCCCTCTCTCATCCTTCCAAACTCCAGTGAATACAAGTCCAGTCGCTCCAATCTTTCCTCATACGACAGTCCCCGCCATCCCGGGGATTAACCTGGTGAACCTACGCTGCACTGCCTCAATAGCAAGGATGTCCTTCCTCAAATTAGGAGACCAAAACTGTACACGGTACTCCAGATGTGGTCTTACCAGGGCCCTGTACAACGGCAGAAGGACCTCTTTACTGCTATATTGAAATCCTCTTGTTATGAAGGCCAACATTCCATTAGCTTTATAAGAAATAACTGCAGATGCTGGTACAAATCGATTTATTCACAAAATGCTGGAGTAACTCAGCAGGTCAGGCAGCATCTCGGGAGAGAAGGAATGGATGACGTTTCGGGTCGAGACCCTTCTTCAGACTGCCATTAGCTTTCTTCACTGCCTGCTGTACCTGCACGCCAACTTTCAGTGACTGGTGTACAAGGACACCCAGGTCTCGCTGCACCTCCCCCTTACCTAACGTGACACCATTGAGATAATAATCCACATTAAACTGCATCTGCCCACTCACTCAACCTGTCCAGGTCACCCTGCAACCTCCTAACATCCTCATACTTCCTCGTGCGGCAGTCCCGCCATCCCGGGGATTAACCTGGTGAGCCGACTGCCTCGATAGAGAGGCCAGCCTTCCCGTAGTGTGGTCCTTTGCTTTGTTGAAAACAAAAGCTTTTCACTGTACCTCGCTCGGTACACATGACAATAAACTCAACTCACAAATCACGGTGACTTCCTGACTCTTTAGCTCGATGCCCTGGGTGACGCTCACAGTCTCTGTGTGTGTGTGTGTCTGTGTCCCACAATGTCAGGTTCCATCCTGGAGGCCTCGGAGAAGTCGGTGTCCATGGTGAAGGGAGGCCGGGTGGAGTACGCGGCAGCCTTAGCCTGGGAGAAGGGGCAGCCGCTCTCCAACAAAACCTTCGTGAAGTGGGAGAGATCAGTCCGGGAAAACCCCACCGTGGTGGACTTCAAGGTCAGGCTGCTTCCCAGTGTTCCTCCCTCCCTCCCTCCCTCCCTCCCTCCCTCCCTCCCTCCCTCCCTCCCTCCCTCCCTCCCTCCCTCCCTCCCTCCCTCCCTCCCTCCCTCCCTCCCTCCCTCCCTCCTCCTCCCTCCCTCCCTCCCTCCCTCCCTCCCTCCCTCCCTCCCTCCCTCCCTCCCTCCCTCCCTCCCTCCCTCCCTCCCTCCTCCCTCCCTCCCTCCCTCCCTCCCTCCTCCCTCCCTCCCTCCCTCCCTCCCTCCCTCCCTCCCTCCCTCCCTCCATCCCTCTCTCCCTCCCTCCCTCCCTCCCTCCCTCCCTCCCTCCCTCCCTCCCTCCCTCCCTCCCTCCCTCCCTCCCTCCCTCCCTCCCTCCCTCCCTCCCTCCCTCCCTCCCTCCCTCCCTCCCTCCCTCCATCCATCCCTCTCTCCATCCTTCCCTCCCTCCCTCCCTCCCTCCCTCCCTCCCTCCATCCATCCCTCTCTCCCTCCCTCCCTCCCTCCCTCCCTCCCTCCCTCCCTCCCTCTCTGGTGGTGTTGCGGACGTTGTGTGTGGTTGCCCGTAGCTGCGGTCCATCCTGGGCCTGGTGAAGGACATCCCGTGCGCAGTGACCAAGCGCCAACACCTGGAGCGGGCCCTGGAGGAGTACATGCAGGACCTGGACCCCTGCAGCTGCCGGCCCTGCCCCAACAACGCCAAACCTGCCATGGTAGACAACAGCTGCTCCTGCATCTGCAGGGCGGGCACCTACGGGGACAGCTGTGAACATCGCCAACCCCACTACCACTCAGGTACCCGCTACATATAGACCCATGCCCACACAGGTACGCACTACATACAGACCCATGCCCACACAGGTACGCACTACACACAGGCCCACGCACACACAGGTACACACTACACACAGGCCCACTACACCCAGCCCCACCACTATACCCAGCCCCACTACCACTCAGGTACCCGCTACATACAGACCCACGCACACACAGGTACGCGCTACACCCAACCCCACTACCATACAGGTACGTACTACACACAGCCCCACTACACCCAGCCCCACCACTATACCCAACCCCACTACCACTCAGGTACGTGCTACACACAGACCCACGCACACAGCCCCACTACTCCCAGCCCCCCACCACTACACCCAACCCCACTACCACTCTGGTACGCGCTACACACAGACCAACGCCCACACAGATACGCACTACATACAGACCCACGCACACAGCCCCACTACACACAGACCCAAGCACACACAGGTACCCGCTACACCCAGCCCCACTACCACTCAGGTACACGCTGCACACAGCCCACCACCCACACGTACCCGCTACACACAGCCCCACGCCCACACAGGTACCCGCTACACCCAGCCCACGCCCACACAGGTACGCACTACACACAGACCCACGCCCACTCAGGTACCGCTACACCCAGCCCCACGCCCACAGGTACCCGCTACACCCAGCCCCACGCCCACACAGGTACCCGCTTCACCCAGACCCACGCCCACAGGTACCCGCTACACACAGCCCCACGCCCTGCAAGGGCCCCTCACAACACCCTGCCTTGCAATGAGTGGGGTGTTGCAGTGTGGGGTGTTGCAGTGTGGGGTGTTGCAGTGTGGGGTGTTGCAGTGTGGGGTGTTGCAGTGTGGGGTGTTGCAGTGTGGGGTGTTGCAGTGTTGCAGTGTGGGGTGTTGCAGTGTGGGGTGTTGCAGTGTGGGGTGTTGCAGTGTTGCAGTGTGGGGTGTTGCAGTGTGGGGTGTTGCAGTGTGGGGTGTTGCAGTGTTGCAGTGTGGGGTGTTGCAGTGTGGGGTGTTGCAGTGTGGGGTGTTGCAGTGTGGGGTGTTGCAGTGTGGGGTGTTGCAGTGTGGGGTGTTGCAGTGTGGGGTTTTGCAGTGTTGCAGTGTGGGGTGTTGCAGTGTGGGGTGTTGCAGTGTGGGGTGTTGCAGTGTGGGGTGTTGCAGTGTGGGGTGTTGCAGTGTGGGGTGTTGCAGTGTGGGGTGTTGCAGTGTGGGGTGTTGCAGTGTGGGGTTTTGCAGTGTTGCAGTGTGGGGTTTTGCAGTGTTGCAGTGTGGGGTGTTGCAGTGTGGGGTGTTGCAGTGTGGGGTGTTACAGTGTTGCAGTGTGGGGTGTTGCAGTGTGGGGTGTTGCAGTGTGGGGTGTTGTAGTGTGGGGTGTTGCAGTGTGGGGTGTTGCAGGGTGGGTTGTTGCAGTGTGGGGTGTTGCAGTGTGGGGTGTTGCAGTGTGGGGTGTTGCAGTGTGGGGTGTTGCAGTGTGGGGTGTTACAGTGTTGCAGTGTGGGGTGTTGCAGTGTTGCAGTGTGGGGTGTTGCTGTGTGGAGTGTTGCAGTGTGGAGTGTTGCAGTGTGGGGTGTTGCTGTGTGGAGTGTTGCAGTGTGGGGTGTTGCAGTGTTGCAGTGTGGGGTGTTGTAGTGTGGGGTGTTGCAGTGTGGGGTGTTGCAGGGTGGGGTGTTGCAGTGTTCCAGTTTGGGGTGTTGCAGTGTTGCAGTGTGGGGTGTTGCAGTGTGGGGTGTTGCAGTGTGGGGTGTTGTAGTGTGGGGTGTTGCAGTGTGGGGTGTTGCAGTGTGGGGTGTTGCAGTGTGGGGTGTTGCAGTGTTGCAGTGTGGGGTGTTGCAGTGTTGCAGTGTGGGGTGTTGCAGTGTTGCAGTGTGGGGTATTGCTGTGTGGAATGTTGCAGTTTGGGGTGTTGCAGTTTGGGGTGTTGCAGTGTTGCAGTGTGGGGTGTTGCAGTGTTGCAGTGTGGGGGTGTTGCAGTGTGGGGTGTTGCAGTGTTGCAGTTTGGGGTGTTGCAGTGTTGCAGTGTGGGGTGTTGCAGTGTGGGGTGTTGATGTGTTGCAGTGTGGGGTGTTGCAGTGTGGGGTGTTGCAGTGTGGGGTGTTGCAGTTTTTCCAGGCCAGTGTCCAGGCCTACACTGTCCGGGACTACAGTGTCCAAACCTACACTGTCTAGACCTACAGTGTCCAGGCCTACGCTGTCTGGTTCCATCCCGAGTACGGGCGCCGTCTGTACGGAGTTTGTACGTTCTCCCCGTGATTTTCTCCGAGATCTTCGGTTTCCTCCCACGCTCCAAAGACGTGCAGGTTTGCTGGGTTAATTGACTTGGTATAAATGTAAAGATTGTCCCTAGTGTGTGTGGGATAGTGTTAGCGTGCGGGGATCGCTGGGCGGCGCGGACCCGCGGTGGGCCGAATGGGTCGGTTTCGGCGCAGTATCTCTGAATCTCTGAATCCCAAACTAAACTCAACACGACCTCGAGAGTGGAAAGTCTTGGGTAACAGCACCAAATGACAGGCCTTGGCTGTGCTGACCGCTGGGCCAGCTCTGGAGCCCAGAGGAAGAGATTGTGGTGTCGTTTCCAACATTCCTTGGACCCTGCAGAGCCTTTTGGAAAACCGCAAATGTGACTAGGCTTGGACACACTGGAATTTAGAAGGATGAGAGGAGATCTTATCGAAACGTATAAGATTATTAAGGGGTTGGACGCGTTAGAGGCAGGAAACATGTTCCCAATGTTGGGGGAGTCCAGAACAAGGGGCCACAGTTTAAGAATAAGGGGTGGGCCATTTAGAACTGAGATGAGGAAAAACGTTTTCACTCAGAGAGTTGTGAATTTGTGGACGGGCGCCGTCTGTACGGAGTTTGTACGTTCTCCCACAGAGATCTTCGGTTTCCTCCCACACTCCAAAGACGTGCAGACTTGCAGGATAATTGGCTTGGTGTAAATGTAAATTGTCCCTAGTGTGTGTAGGATAGTGTTAATGAGCGGGGATCGCTGGGCGGCGCGGACCCGGTGCGGACAGTCAGAGAGTTGTGAATCTGTGGAGTTCTCTGCCTCAGAGGGCAGTGGAGGCCAATTCTCTGAATGCATTCAAGAGAGAGCTAGATAGAGCTCTTAAGGATAGCGGAGTCAGGGGGTATGGGGAGAAGGCAGGAACGGGGTACTGATTGAGAATGATCAGCCATGATCACATTGAATGGCGGTGCTGGCTCGAAGGGCCGAATGGCCTCCTCCTGCACCTATGGTCTATTGTCTATTGTGACAGCACTGCGGAAGACAAGCTGGGAGCGTTGGCCAGTCGGCTGATGCAACACTGCCCTCATCCATCACTGTACAACCAACAACAGGATGTTTCAAAAATCAAAACAACATCTACCAGACTTGAAGTGGTTTTCTGGAAAGGATCTGAACTCTGACAAATTCTTCAACGCGGTTCGGGAATGCACCAAGCCGTGTGCAGATACATATAGAAACATAGAAAATAGGTGCAGGAGGAGGCCATTTGGCCCTTCGAGCCTGCACCGCCATTCATTGTGATCATGGCTGATCGTCCACAATCAGTACCCCGTGCCTGCCTTCTCCCCATATCCCTTGATTCCGCTAGCCCCTAGAGCTCTATCTAACTCTCTCTTTTAAATTCATCCAGTGAATCGGCCTCCACTGCCCTCTGTGGCAGAGAATTCCACAAATTCACAACTCTCTGGGTGAAAAGGTTTTGCCTCACCTCAGTTTTAAACGGCCTCCCATTTTATTCTTAGACTGTGTGGCCCCTGGTTCTGGACTCCCCCAACATTGGGAACATTTTTCCTGCATCTAGCTGGTCTAGTATATAAAGAGATGGCAGTAATTGTTAGAGTGTGTGTAGTCTTAGTTTAGTCTGAGTAACTCCACCATTTTGTGTCTACCTTAGTCTTGTTTGGCTTAGAGATTCAGCGCGGAAACAGGCCCTTCGGCCCCTCCGGAAACAGGCCCTTCGGCCCACCGAGTCCGCGCCGACCAGCGATCCCTGTACACTAGTTATAGTTTAGTTTTGTTTAGCGACACAACGCGTAAACAGGCCCTTCGGCCCACCGAGTCCGCGCTGCCCAGCGATCCCCGCACACTAACACTATCCTACACATCGTAGGGACAATTTACAATTGTACCGAGCTAGTTAACCTTCAAACATGTATGTTTAGGGATTTGTAAGGAAACCAGAGCACCCGGAGAAAACCCACGCAGGTCACGGGGGAGAACGTACAAACTCCGTACAGGCAGCGCTCGTGGTCAGGATGGACCCCGGGTCTCTGGCGCTGTGAGGCAGCAGCTCTACCCGCTGCACCACCGTGCTGTCTAGTCGTGGAGCTTTACAGCACAGAAACTGGGCCTTCAGCCCAGCGTGTCCTTGCCGGTCAAGATGGCTGACTTGGCCCATCCCGTTTACCTGCGTTCGCCCCGATCTAACCTCTCTACCCTCCAATCCATTTATCTGTTCAAATGTCTTTTGAAAGTTGTGACGTTGTCCGCTTCCATCGTTTCCTCCGGCACCTCGTTTCCAGATACGGACTGCCCCCTGTGTGACAAAGTTGCCCCTGGCCTACATGTCTCCCCTCTCGCCTCCAGTCCATGCCCTCAAAAAGTGCTGGGCTTTTCTACCTGGAAAATAGACCGTGAGCGTTCACATTGCCCATGCCCCTCGTGATCTTGTACACCTCAGCAAGGTCACCCCTCGGCCCCCCTACACTCCAAACTACATCCGCATTGTACACAAAGGGAACACTTGAAAGACCAGTGCACAATAAGAATACACAGCTTTGGCAGCCACGACCAGTGGGCACAGAGTGCAGGTGGATGGATGGGAGTGGTCGCATCGGTCATTGTAATAGTGTTTATGTTCACAATGTGTCTGACCCTGTGTCTAACTGTGTCTGTGTCACAGTGTGTGTGTGTGTCCCAGTGTGTGTGTGTGTGTGTGTCCCAGTGTGTGTGTGTGTGTGTGTCCCAGTGTGTGTGTGTGTCCCAGTGTGTGTGTGTGTCCCAGTGTGTGTGTGTGTGTGTGTCCCAGTGTGTGTGTGTGTGTGTGTGTCCCAGTGTGTGTGTGTGTGTGTGTCCCAGTGTGTGTGTGTGTGTGTGTCCCAGTGTGTGTGTGTGTCCCAGTGTGTGTGTGTGTCCCAGTGTGTGTGTGTGTGTGTGTCCCAGTGTGTGTGTGTGTGTGTGTCCCAGTGTGTGTGTGTGTCCCAGTGTGTGTGTGTGTGTGTGTCCCAGTGTGTGTGTGTGTCCCAGTGTGTGTGTGTCCCAGTGTGTGTGTCCCAGTGTGTGTGTGTGTGTGTCCCAGTGTGTGTGTGTCCCAGTGTGTGTGTGTCCCAGTGTGTGTGTGTCCCAGTGTGTGTGTGTCCCAGTGTGTGTGTGTGTGTGTCCCAGTGTGTGTGTGTCCCAGTGTGTGTGTCCCAGTGTGTGTGTGTGTGTGTCCCAGTGTGTGTGTGTCCCAGTGTGTGTGTGTCCCAGTGTGTGTGTCCCAGTGTGTGTGTGTGTGTGTCCCAGTGTGTGTGTGTCCCAGTGTGTGTGTCCCAGTGTGTGTGTGTGTGTGTCCCAGTGTGTGTGTGTGTGTGTGTGTCCCAGTGTGTGTGTGTCCCAGTGTGTGTGTGTGTGTGTCCCAGTGTGTGTGTGTGTGTGTGTGTCCCAGTGTGTGTGTGTCCCAGTGTGTGTGTGTGTGTGTGTGTGTGTCCCAGTGTGTGTGTGTCCCAGTGTGTGTGTGTGTCCCAGTGTGTGTGTGTGTGTGTGTGTCCCAGTGTGTGTGTGTGTCCCAGTGTGTGTGTGTGTGTGTCCCAGTGTGTGTGTGTGTCCCAGTGTGTGTGTGTGTCCCAGTGTGTGTGTGTGTCCCAGTGTGTGTGTGTGTGTGTGTGTGTCCCAGTGTGTGTGTGTGTGTGTCCCAGTGTGTGTGTGTCCCAGTGTGTGTGTGTGTGTGTGTGTGTGTCCCAGTGTGTGTGTGTCCCAGTGTGTGTGTGTGTCCCAGTGTGTGTGTGTGTGTGTCCCAGTGTGTGTTTGTCCAGTATCTGTGTCCCCCCCAGTGTGTCCCAGTGTGTGTGTGTCCCAGTGTGTGTGTGTGTGTGTGTGTCCCAGTGTGTGTGTGTGTGTGTGTGTCCCAGTGTGTGTGTGTCCCAGTGTGTGTCCCAGTGTGTGTGTGTCCCAGTGTGTGTGTGTGTGTGTGTGTCCCAGTGTGTGTGTGTGTGTGTCCCAGTGTGTGTGTGTGTGTGTGTGTCCCAGTGTGTGTGTGTGTGTGTGTGTCCCAGTGTGTGTGTGTGTGTGTGTGTCCCAGTGTGTGTGTGTGTGTGTGTCCCAGTGTGTCCCAGTGTGTGTGTGTCCCAGTGTGTGTGTGTGTGTGTGTGTCCCAGTGTGTGTGTGTGTGTGTGTGTGTCCCAGTGTGTGTGTGTGTGTCCCAGTGTGTGTTTGTCCAGTATCTGTGTCCCCCCCAGTGTGTCCCAGTGTGTGTGTGTGTGTGTGTGTGTCCCAGTGTCTGTGTCCCCCCCCAGTGTGTCCCCCCCCCCCCAGTGTGTCCGTCCCCTGGAGTGCTCCCCGGTCTCTGACTCCGTGTGTGTCCCCCCAGTGTGTGTGTCCCCAGTGTGTGTGTGTCCCCAGTGTGTGTCCCCAGTGTGTGTGTCCCCCCAGTGTGTGTCCCCAGTGTGTGTGTCCCCCCAGTGTGTGTGTCCCCAGTGTGTGTGTGTGTCCCAGTGTGTGTGTGTCCCCCCAGTGTGTGTGTCCCCAGTGTGTGTGTGTGTCCCAGTGTGTGTGTCCCCAGTGTGTGTGTGTCCCCCAGTGTGTGTGTGTGTCCCAGTGTGTGTGTCCCCAGTGTGTGTGTGTGTCCCAGTGGGTGTGTCCCAGTGTGTGTGTGTCCCCAGTGTGTGTGTCCCCAGTGTGTGTGTGTGTGTGTCCCCCCAGTGTGTGTGTGTGTCCCAGTGTGTGTGTGTCCCCCCAGTGTGTGTGTCCCCCCAGTGTGTGTGTCCCCCCAGTGTGTGTGTGTCCCCAGTGTGTGTGTGTCCCCCCAGTGTGTGTGTGTCCCCCCAGTGTGTGTGTGTCCCCAGTGTGTGTGTGTCCCCCCAGTGTGTGTGTGTCCCAGTGTGTGTGTGTCCCCCAGTGTGTGTGTGTCCCCCAGTGTGTGTGTGTCCCCAGTGTGTGTGTGTCCCCAGTGTGTGTGTGTCCCCCAGTGTGTGTGTGCCCCAGTGTGTGTGTGCCCCAGTGTGTGTGTGTCCCCAGTGTGTGTGTGTGTGTGTGTCCCAGTGTGTGTGTCCCCAGTGTGTGTGTGTCCCCCAGTGTGTGTGTCCCCAGTGTGTGTGTGTCCCAGTGTGTGTGTGTCCCCCAGTGTGTGTGTCCCCCCAGTGTGTGTGTGTCCCCAGTGTGTGTGTGTCCCCCCAGTGTGTGTGTCCCCAGTGTGTGTGTGTCCCCAGTGTGTGTGTGTCCCCAGTGTGTGTGTGTCCCCAGTGTGTGTGTGTCCCCAGTGTGTGTGTGTCCCCAGTGTGTGTGTCCCCAGTGTGTGTGTGTGTCCCAGTGTGTGTGTGTGTGTCCCCCCAGTGTGTGTGTCCCCAGTGTGTGTGTGTCCCCCCAGTGTGTGTGTCCCAGTGTGTGTGTCCCAGTGTGTGTGTCCCCCCAGTGTGTGTGTCCCAGTGTGTGTGTGTCCCCCCAGTGTGTGTCCCCCCAGTGTGTGTGTGTGTCCCAGTGTGTGTGTGTCCCCCCAGTGTGTGTGTCCCCAGTGTGTGTGTGTCCCCAGTGTGTGTGTCCCCAGTGTGTGTGTGTGTCCCAGTGTGTGTGTGTCCCCCCAGTGTGTGTGTGTGTCCCCCCAGTGTGTGTGTCCCCCCAGTGTGTGTGTGTGTCCCCCCAGTGTGTGTGTCCCCCAGTGTGTGTGTCCCCAGTGTGTGTGTGTCCCCCCAGTGTGTGTGTGTCCCCAGTGTGTGTGTGTCCCCAGTGTGTGTGTCCCCAGTGTGTGTGTGTGTGTGTCCCCCCAGTGTGTGTGTGTCCCCCCAGTGTGTGTGTCCCCAGTGTGTGTGTGTGTGTGTCCCCCCAGTGTGTGTGTGTCCCCCCAGTGTGTGTGTCCCCAGTGTGTGTGTGTCCCAGTGTGTGTGTGTCCCCAGTGTGTGTGTGTCCCAGTGTGTGTGTGTGTGTGTCCCCCCAGTGTGTGTGTCCCCAGTGTGTGTGTGTGTCCCCAGTGTGTGTGTCCCCAGTGTGTGTGTCCCCCAGTGTGTGTGTGTGTCCCCCCAGTGTGTGTGTGTGTCCCCCCAGTGTGTGTGTGTGTCCCCAGTGTGTGTGTCCCCAGTGTGTGTGTCCCCCCAGTGTGTGTGTGTCCCCAGTGTGTGTGTGTCCCCAGTGTGTGTGTGTGTGTGTGTCCCCCCAGTGTGTGTGTCCCCAGTGTGTGTGTGTCCCCAGTGTGTGTGTGTGTGTGTGTCCCCCCAGTGTGTGTGTCCCCAGTGTGTGTGTGTCCCCCCAGTGTGTGTGTCCCCCCAGTGTGTGTGTGTCCCCAGTGTGTGTGTGTGTGTGTGTCCCCAGTGTGTGTGTGTGTGTGTGTCCCCAGTGTGTGTGTGTGTGTGTGTCCCCAGTGTGTGTGTGTCCCCAGTGTGTGTGTGTCCCCCAGTGTGTGTGTCCCCCCAGTGTGTGTGTCCCCAGTGTGTGTGTGTCCCCCCAGTGTGTGTGTGTCCCCCCAGTGTGTGTCCGTCCCCAGTGTGTGTGTGTCCCCAGTGTGTGTGTGTCCCCCCAGTGTGTGTGTGTCCCCCCAGTGTGTGTGTGTCCCCAGTGTGTGTGTGTCCCCAGTGTGTGTGTGTCCCCCCAGTGTGTGTGTGTCCCCAGTGTGTGTGTGTGTCCCCAGTGTGTGTGTGTCCCCCCAGTGTGTGTGTGTCCCCAGTGTGTGTGTCCCCAGTGTGTGTGTCCCCCCAGTGTGTGTGTGTCCCCCCAGTGTGTGTGTCCCCAGTGTGTGTGTGTCCCCCCAGTGTGTGTGTGTCCCCAGTGTGTGTGTGTGTCCCCCCAGTGTGTGTGTCCCCCCAGTGTGTGTGTCCCCCCAGTGTGTGTGTGTCCCCAGTGTGTGTGTCCCCCCAGTGTGTGTGTGTCCCCAGTGTGTGTGTGTCCCCCCAGTGTGTGTGTGTGTCCCCAGTGTGTGTGTGTGTCCCCAGTGTGTGTGTCCCCCAGTGTGTGTCCCCCCAGTGTGTGTGTCCCCAGTGTGTGTGTCCCCCCAGTGTGTGTCCCCCCCCAGTGTGTGTGTCCCCCCAGTGTGTGTGTCCCCCCAGTGTGTGTGTCCCCCCAGTGTGTGTGTGTCCCCCCAGTGTGTGTGTCCCCAGTGTGTGTGTGTCCCCAGTGTGTGTGTGTGTCCCCCCAGTGTGTGTGTGTGTCCCCAGTGTGTGTGTGTCCCCCCAGTGTGTGTGTGTGTCCCCAGTGTGTGTGTGTCCCCCAGTGTGTGTGTGTCCCCCCAGTGTGTGTGTGTCCCCCCAGTGTGTGTGTGTCCCCAGTGTGTGTGTGTCCCCAGTGTGTGTGTCCCCCAGTGTGTGTGTGTGTCCCCCAGTGTGTGTGTGTCCCCCCAGTGTGTGTGTCCCCAGTGTGTGTGTGTCCCCCCAGTGTGTGTGTGTCCCCCAGTGTGTGTGTCCCCCCAGTGTGTGTGTGTCCCCCCAGTGTGTGTGTGTGTCCCCAGTGTGTGTGTGTCCCCAGTGTGTGTGTCCCCCCAGTGTGTGTGTCCCCAGTGTGTGTGTCCCCAGTGTGTGTGTCCCCAGTGTGTGTGTCCCCAGTGTGTGTGTGTGTCCCCAGTGTGTGTGTCCCCAGTGTGTGTGTCCCCAGTGTGTGTGTCCCCAGTGTGTGTGTCCCCCAGTGTGTGTGTCCCCAGTGTGTGTGTGTGTCCCCAGTGTGTGTGTCCCCCCAGTGTGTGTGTGTGTCCCCAGTGTGTGTGTCCCCCCAGTGTGTGTGTGTCCCCAGTGTGTGTGTCCCCCCAGTGTGTGTGTGTGTCCCCAGTGTGTGTGTGTGTCCCCAGTGTGTGTGTCCCCAGTGTGTGTGTCCCCAGTGTGTGTGTCCCCAGTGTGTGTGTCCCCAGTGTGTGTGTCCCCAGTGTGTGTGTCCCCAGTGTGTGTGTCCCCAGTGTGTGTGTGTGTCCCCAGTGTGTGTGTCCCCCCAGTGTGTGTGTGTGTCCCCAGTGTGTGTGTCCCCCCAGTGTGTGTGTGTCCCCAGTGTGTGTGTCCCCCCAGTGTGTGTGTGTCCCCCCAGTGTGTGTGTCCCCCCAGTGTGTGTGTGTCCCCAGTGTGTGTGTGTCCCCAGTGTGTGTGTGTCCCCAGTGTGTGTGTGTCCCCAGTGTGTGTGTGTCCCCAGTGTGTGTGTCCCCAGTGTGTGAGTGTGTCCCCCCAGTGTGTGTGTCCCCAGTGTGTGTGTGTCCCCAGTGTGTGTGTGTGTCCCCAGTGTGTGTGTGTCCCCAGTGTGTGTGTCCCCAGTGTGTGTCCCCCCAGTGTGTGTGTCCCCCCAGTGCGTGTCCCCCAGTGTGTGTGTCCCCCCAGTGTGTGTGTCCCCCCAGTGTGTGTGTGTCCCCAGTGTGTGTGTCCCCCCAGTGTGTGTGTCCCCAGTGTGTGTGTCCCCAGTGTGTGTGTCCCCCCAGTGTGTGTGTCCCCAGTGTGTGTGTGTGTCCCCCCAGTGTGTGTGTGTGTCCCCCCAGTGTGTGTGTGTGTCCCCAGTGTGTGTGTGTGTCCCCCCAGTGTGTGTGTCCCCAGTGTGTGTGTGTGTCCCCCAGTGTGTGTGTGTGTCCCCAGTGTGTGTGTGTGTCCCCCCAGTGTGTGTGTCCCCCCAGTGTGTGTGTCCCCCCAGTGTGTGTGTGTCCCCAGTGTGTGTGTGTCCCCCCAGTGTGTGTGTCCCCAGTGTGTGTGTGTCCCCAGTGTGTGTGTGTCCCCAGTGTGTGTGTGTCCCCAGTGTGTGTGTGTCCCCAGTGTGTGTGTGTCCCCCAGTGTGTGTGTCCCCAGTGTGTGTGTGTGTCCCAGTGTGTGTGTGTGTGTCCCCCCAGTGTGTGTGTCCCCAGTGTGTGTGTGTCCCCCAGTGTGTGTCCCCCAGTGTGTGTGTGTGTCCCAGTGTGTGTGTGTCCCCCCAGTGTGTGTGTCCCCAGTGTGTGTGTGTCCCCAGTGTGTGTGTCCCCCAGTGTGTGTGTGTGTCCCAGTGTGTGTGTGTCCCCCCAGTGTGTGTGTGTGTCCCCCCAGTGTGTGTGTCCCCCCAGTGTGTGTGTGTGTCCCCCCAGTGTGTGTGTCCCCCCAGTGTGTGTGTCCCCAGTGTGTGTGTGTCCCCCCAGTGTGTGTGTGTCCCCAGTGTGTGTGTGTCCCCAGTGTGTGTGTCCCCAGTGTGTGTGTCGTGTGTGTGTGTCCCCCCAGTGTGTGTGTCCCCCCAGTGTGTGTGTGTGTCCCCCCAGTGTGTGTGTCCCCCCAGTGTGTGTGTCCCCAGTGTGTGTGTGTGTGTGTGTGTCCCCAGTGTGTGTGTGTCCCCCCAGTGTGTGTGTCCCCAGTGTGTGTGTGTGTGTGTGTGTCCCCCCAGTGTGTGTGTCCCCCCAGTGTGTGTGTGTGTCCCCCCAGTGTGTGTGTCCCCCCAGTGTGTGTGTCCCCAGTGTGTGTGTGTGTGTGTGTGTCCCCAGTGTGTGTGTGTCCCCCCAGTGTGTGTGTCCCCAGTGTGTGTGTGTGTGTGTCCCCCCAGTGTGTGTGTGTCCCCCCAGTGTGTGTGTCCCCAGTGTGTGTGTGTCCCCAGTGTGTGTGTGTCCCCAGTGTGTGTGTGTCCCCAGTGTGTGTGTGTGTGTGTGTCCCCCCAGTGTGTGTGTCCCCAGTGTGTGTGTGTCCCAGTGTGTGTGTGTGTGTGTGTCCCCCCAGTGTGTGTGTCCCCAGTGTGTGTGTGTCCCCCCAGTGTGTGTGTCCCCCAGTGTGTGTGTGTCCCCAGTGTGTGTGTGTGTGTGTGTCCCCAGTGTGTGTGTGTGTGTGTGTCCCCAGTGTGTGTGTGTGTGTGTGTCCCCAGTGTGTGTGTGTCCCCCCAGTGTGTGTGTGTGTGTGTGTCCCCAGTGTGTGTGTGTCCCAGTGTGTGTGTGTGTCCCCAGTGTGTGTGTGTCCCCAGTGTGTGTGTCCCCCCAGTGTGTGTGTGTGTCCCCAGTGTGTGTGTGTCCCCAGTGTGTGTGTGTCCCCAGTGTGTGTGTGTGTCCCCAGTGTGTGTGTGTGTCCCCAGTGTGTGTGTCCCCCCAGTGTGTGTGTCCCCCCAGTGTGTGTGTCCCCCCAGTGTGTGTGTCCCCAGTGTGTGTGTGTCCCCCCAGTGTGTGTGTGTCCCCCCAGTGTGTGTCCGTCCCCAGTGTGTGTGTGTCCCCAGTGTGTGTGTGTCCCCCCAGTGTGTGTGTGTCCCCCCAGTGTGTGTGTGTCCCCAGTGTGTGTGTGTCCCCAGTGTGTGTGTGTCCCCCCAGTGTGTGTGTGTCCCCAGTGTGTGTGTGTCCCCCCAGTGTGTGTGTGTCCCCAGTGTGTGTGTCCCCAGTGTGTGTGTCCCCCCAGTGTGTGTGTCCCCAGTGTGTGTGTGTCCCCCCAGTGTGTGTGTGTCCCCAGTGTGTGTGTGTGTCCCCAGTGTGTGTGTGTGTCCCCAGTGTGTGTGTGTGTCCCCAGTGTGTGTGTGTCCCCCCAGTGTGTGTGTCCCCAGTGTGTGTGTGTCCCCCCAGTGTGTGTGTGTCCCCAGTGTGTGTGTCCCCCCAGTGTGTGTGTCCCCAGTGTGTGTGTCCCCAGTGTGTGTGTGTCCCCAGTGTGTGTGTGTCCCCAGTGTGTGTGTCCCCCCAGTGTGTGTGTCCCCAGTGTGTGTGTGTCCCCAGTGTGTGTGTGTGTCCCCAGTGTGTGTGTGTGTCCCCAGTGTGTGTGTGTGTCCCCAGTGTGTGTGTGTGTCCCCAGTGTGTGTGTCCCCCCAGTGTGTGTCCCCCCCCAGTGTGTGTCCCCCCCCAGTGTGTGTGTCCCCCCAGTGTGTGTGTCCCCCCAGTGTGTGTGTCCCCCCAGTGTGTGTGTCCCCCCAGTGTGTGTGTCCCCCCAGTGTGTGTGTGTCCCCAGTGTGTGTGTGTGTCCCCAGTGTGTGTGTGTCCCCCCAGTGTGTGTGTCCCCCCAGTGTGTGTGTGTTCCCCCAGTGTGTGTGTCCCCAGTGTGTGTGTGTCCCCCCAGTGTGTGTGTGTCCCCAGTGTGTGTGTCCCCAGTGTGTGTGTCCCCAGTGTGTGTGTCCCCAGTGTGTGTGTGTGTCCCCAGTGTGTGTGTGTCCCCAGTGTGTGTGTGTCCCCCCAGTGTGTGTGTCCCCAGTGTGTGTGTCCCCCCAGTGTGTGTGTGTGTCCCAGTGTGTGTGTCCCCCCAGTGTGTGTGTGTCCCCAGTGTGTGTGTGTCCCCCAGTGTGTGTGTCCCCCCAGTGTGTGTGTCCCCCCAGTGTGTGTGTGTCCCCAGTGTGTGTGTGTCCCCAGTGTGTGTGTGTCCCCAGTGTGTGAGTGTGTCCCCCCAGTGTGTGTGTCCCCAGTGTGTGTGTGTCCCCAGTGTGTGTGTCCCCAGTGTGTGTCCCCCCAGTGTGTGTGTCCCCCAGTGTGTGTGTCCCCCCAGTGTGTGTGTGTCCCCAGTGTGTGTGTGTCCCCAGTGTGTGTGTCCCCCCAGTGTGTGTGTGTCCCCAGTGTGTGTGTGTCCCCAGTGTGTGTGTCCCCCCAGTGTGTGTGTCCCCCCAGTGTGTGTGTGTCCCCAGTGTGTGTGTGTCCCCAGTGTGTGTGTCCCCCCAGTGTGTGTGTGTCCCCAGTGTGTGTGTGTCCCCAGTGTGTGTGTCCCCCCAGTGTGTGTGTCCCCCCAGTGTGTGTGTGTCCCCAGTGTGTGTGTGTGTCCCCAGTGTGTGTGTGTGTCCCCAGTGTGTGTGTGTCCCCCCAGTGTGTGTGTGTGTCCCCCCAGTGTGTGTGTGTGTCCCCAGTGTGTGTCCCCCCAGTGTGTGTGTCCCCCCAGTGTGTGTGTCCCCCCAGTGTGTGTGTGTCCCCAGTGTGTGTGTGTCCCCCCAGTGTGTGTGTCCCCAGTGTGTGTGTCCCCAGTGTGTGTGTCCCCAGTGTGTGTGTCCCCCCAGTGTGTGTGTCCCCAGTGTGTGTGTCCCCAGTGTGTGTGTCCCCAGTGTGTGTGTCCCCCAGTGTGTGTGTCCCCAGTGTGTGTGTCCCCAGTGTGTGTGTCCCCAGTGTGTGTGTCCCCCCAGTGTGTGTGTCCCCCCAGTGTGTGTGTCCCCAGTGTGTGTGTGTGTCCCCCCAGTGTGTGTGTGTGTCCCCCCAGTGTGTGTGTGTGTCCCCAGTGTGTGTGTGTGTCCCCCCAGTGTGTGTGTCCCCAGTGTGTGTGTGTGTCCCCAGTGTGTGTGTGTGTCCCCAGTGTGTGTGTGTGTCCCCAGTGTGTGTGTCCCCCCAGTGTGTGTGTCCCCCCAGTGTGTGTGTCCCCCCAGTGTGTGTGTCCCCAGTGTGTGTGTGTCCCCAGTGTGTGTGTGTCCCCAGTGTGTGTGTGTGTCCCCAGTGTGTGTGTGTGTCCCCAGTGTGTGTGTGTGTCCCCAGTGTGTGTGTGTGTCCCCAGTGTGTGTGTGTCCCCCCAGTGTGTGTGTGTCCCCAGTGTGTGTGTCCCCAGTGTGTGTGTGTGTCCCCAGTGTGTGTGTCCCCAGTGTGTGTGTCCCCAGTGTGTGTGTGTGTCCCCAGTGTGTGTGTGTCCCCAGTGTGTGTGTCCCCCCAGTGTGTGTGTGTCCCCAGTGTGTGTGTGTGTGTCCCCCCAGTGTGTGTGTCCCCCCAGTGTGTGTGTCCCCCAGTGTGTGTGTCCCCCCAGTGTGTGTGTCCCCCAGTGTGTGTGTCCCCCCAGTGTGTGTGTCCCCCCAGTGTGTGTGTCCCCCCAGTGTGTGTGTCCCCCCAGTGTGTGTGTCCCCCCAGTGTGTGTGTCCCCCCAGTGTGTGTGTCCCCCCAGTGTGTGTGTCCCCCCAGTGTGTGTGTCCCCCCAGTGTGTGTGTCCCCCCAGTGTGTGTGTCCGTCCCAGTGTGTCCGTCCCCTGGAGTGTTCCCCGGTCTCTGACTCAGTGTGTGGCCCCCAGTGTGTGGCCCCCAGTGTGTGGCCCCCAGTGTGTGGCCCCCAGTGTGTGGCCCCCAGTGTGTGGCCCCCAGTTGTGTGGCCCCCAGTGTGTGGCCCCCAGTGTGTGGCCCCCAGTGTGTGGCCCCCAGTGTGTGGCCCCCAGTGTGTGGCCCCCAGTGTGTGGCCCCCCGTGTCCGTCCCTGGAGTGTTCCCCGGTCTCTGACTCTGTGTGTGTGTGTGTGGCCCCCAGTGTGTGGCCCCCAGTGTGTCCGTCCCCTGGAGTGTTCCCCAGTCTCTGACTCCGTGTGTGTGTGTGTGGCCCCCAGTGTGTGGCCCCCAGTGTGTGGCCCCCAGTGTGTGGCCCCCAGTGTGTGGCCCCCAGGTGTGGCCCCCAGTGTGTGGCCCCCCCAGTGTGTCCGTCCCCTGGAGTGTTCCCCGGTCTCTGACTCTGTGTGTGTGTGTCTGTGTCCCCAGTGTCCCCCCCCCAGTGTGTGGCCCCCAGTGTGTGGCCCCCCAGTGTGTCCGTCCCCTGGAGTGTTCCCCAGTCTCTGACTCTCTGTGTGTGTGTGTCTGTGTCCCCCAGTGTCCCCCCCCAGTGTGTCCGTCCCCTGGAGTGTTCCCCAGTCTCTGACTCCGTGTGTGTGTGTGTGTGGCCCCACAGAGGTGCAGGACGGTTACTGGAACTGCTGGTCCCCGTGGACGTCTTGCGACACCTCGTACCGTCGCAGGAGAAGCCGCCGGTGCATCAACCCGGCCCCAGCGCATGGCGGCAAACCATGCGACGGGCCCGCCACGCAAGAGCTGCATTGTCACATCTCCATCTTCGCTCAGGAGTACGTCTCCCTCCCTCTGACCCCTCCCTCCCTCTGCCCCCCTCCCTCTATTCTCCCTCCTTCCCTCTCCATCCTCATTCCCCCCTTCCCCTCCTCCCTCCATCCCCCCTCCCTCCATTCCCCCTCCCTCCATCCCCCCTCCCACCATTCCCCTCCCTCCATCCCCCCTCCCTCTATTCCCCCTTCCTCCATTCCCCTCCCCTCTATTCCCCCTCCCTCCATTCTCTCCTCCCTCCCTCCATTTCCCTCCCTCTCTTCATCCCTCCATCCCCCCTCCCTGCCATTGCCCCCTCCCTCCCTCTCCCTTCCCCTCCCTCCCTCTCCCTTCCCCTCCCTCCCTCTCCCTTCCCCTCCCTCCATTCCACTCCCTCCATTCTCCCTCCTTCCTCCATCCCCCCTCCCCTCTCCCTTCATTGCCCCCTCCATTCCCCCTCCCTCCCTCCCCCTCTAATCTCTCCTCCCTCCCTCTCCCTTCATTGCCCCCTCCCTTCCCCCTCCCTCCATCCTCCCTCCCTCCCTTCCCCCTCCCTCTCTCCCTCCATTCCCCCACCCCCCTCTCCCTCCTCATCCCCCCTCCCCCTCCTCCCTCCATTCACCGTCACTCCATCCCCCCTCCCTCTAATCTCCCTCCCTCCCTCTCCCTCCATCCCCCCCACTCCATTGCCTCTCCCTCCATTCCCCCTCCCTCCATTCCCTCTCTCTCCCTCCCCCTCCCTCCATTCCCCCTCCCTCCATTCCCCTTCCCTCCATCCCCCCTCTCTCCCTCCCCCTCCCTCCATTCCCCCTCCCTCCATTCCCTCTCTCTCCCCCATTCCCTCTCTCTCCCTCCCCCTCCCTCCATTCCCCCTCCCTCCATTCCCCTCCCTCCATCCCCCCTCTCTCCCTCCCCCTCCCTCCATTCCCCCTCCCTCCATTCCCTCTCTCTCCCTCCATTCCCTCTCTCTCCCTCCCCCTCCCTCCATTCCCCCTCCCTCCATCCCCCCTCCCTCCATTCCCCCTCCCTCCATTCCCCCTCCCTCCATTCCCCTCCCTCCATTCCCCTCCCTCCATTCCCCATCTACTCCCCCTCCCTCTGCCACCCAGTCACTGGCCCGGGGCACCAGAATAGGCCGGATGGTGGGAGTGGGATTGGAGGGGAGGGTCAAGGGAAGGGTGGGCTTGGAGGGGTCGAGAGGAGGGTGGGCTTGGAGGGGTCGAGAGGAGGGTGGGCTTGGAGGGGTCAAGGGGAGGGTGGGCTTGGAGGGGTCAAGGGGAGGGTGGGCTTGGAGGAGTCGAGGGGAGGGTGGGCTTGGAGGGGTCGAGAGGAGGGTGGGCTTGGAGGGGTCATGGGGAGGGTGGGCTTGGAGGGGTCAAGGGGAGGGTGGGCTTGGAGGAGTCGAGGGGAGGGTGGGCTTGGAGGGGTCGAGAGGAGGGTGGTCAACACCCTCCATTGATGTACCCCTCCACTGTGCCCACACCATCCCCCATTGATGTACCCCTCCACTGTGCCCACACCATCCCCATTGATGTACCCCATCACCGTGCCCACACCAACCCCCATTGATGTACCCCATCACTGTGCCCACACCATCCCCCATTGATGTACCCCACCACTGTGCCCACACCAACCCCCATTGATGTACCCCATCACCGTGCCCACACCATCCCCCATTGATGTACCCCATCACCGTGCCCACACCATTCCCCATTGACATACCCCATCACTGTGCCCACACCATCCCCCATTGATGTACCCCATCACTGTGCCCACACCATCCCCCATTGATGTATCCCATCACCGTGCCCACAACACCCTGGTGAAGGTAGTGGGGCGAGGGGCCGGCAGGAATCGCTGGGCGGCGGGGATGGCGGGGGGGGAGGAGTGGGGGGAGAGGGGGGGGGTTGAGGCCAGATCCGAGTGACCACCTTGTCTCCCCGCTGCCTCAGGACCACCCCCTGCGTCAACGACAACGAGGAAAGGCTGGAGACAGCGACGGCAGATCCCTGGGATCCCACGGACCACACCCCGCACTGCCCCAAGCCCGATATCCCAGCAAACAGCTTCCTCAGGGTGAGCACTGGCAGTGACAATCCCGTTACTGCGATCCAAATGCTCCACAATTTTGTCTTTTACAATTGACTCCAGCATCTTCCCCACCACTGATGTCAGACTAACTGGTCTATAATTTCCCGTTTTCTCTCTCCCTCCTTTCTTAAAAAGTGGGACAACATTAGCTACCCTCCAATCCACAGGAACTGATCCTGAATCTATAGAACATTGGAAAATGATCACCATTGCGTCCACAATTTCTAGAGCCACCTCCTTAAGTACTCTGGGATGCAGACCATCAGGCCCTGGGGATTTATCAGCCTTCAGTCCCATCAGTCTACCCAACACCATTTCCTGCCTAATGTGGATTTCCTTCAGTTACTCCGTCACCCTAGGATCTCCGGCCACTAGAACATCTGGGAGATTGCTTGTATCTTCCTCAGTGAAGACAGATCCAAAGTAACGGTTTAACTCGTCTGCCATTTCTTTGTTCCCCATAATAAACTCCCCCACTTCTGTCTTCAAGGGACCCACATTTGCCTTGACTATTTTTTTCCTCTTCACGTACCTAAAAAGCTTTTACTATCCTCCTTTATACTATTGGCTAATTTACCCTCGTACCTCATCTTTTCCCCCCGTATTGCCTTTTTAGTCATCTTCTGTTGCTCTTTAAAAGAGTCCCAATCCTCTGTCTTCCCACACTTCTTTGCTATGTTATACTTCCTCTCCTTAATTTTTATGTTGTCCTTGACTTCCCTTGTCAGCCACGGGTGCCTCTTACTCCCCTTAGAATCTTTCCTCCTCTTTGGGATAAATGATCCTGCAACCTCTGCATTGTTCCCAGGAATACCTGCCATTGCTGTTCTACCGTCTTCCCTGCTAGGGCCTCCTTCCAGTCAATTTTGGCCAGCTCCTGCCTCATGCCTCTGTAATCCCCTTTGCTATACTGTAATACCGACACTTTCGATTTTCCCTTCTCCCTCTCAATTTGTAGAGTAAAACTTATCATGTTGTGATCACTGCCTCCTAATGGCTCTTTTATCTCGAGTCCCCTTATCAGATCAGGTTCATTACACAACACTAAATCCAGAATTGCCTTCTCCCTGGTAGGCTCCAGTACAAGCTGTTCTAAGAATCCATCTCGGAGACACTCTACAAACTCTCTTTCCTGGGGTCCATTACCAACCTGATTTTCCCAGTCTACCTGCATG
>NC_135955.1:2596241-2642576 GCF_053455715.1 Rhinoraja longicauda | reverse complement strand
GTTTCCATTGTAACCGGGAGGGGGGGAGGGAGGGAGGAGGGAGGTGTGGAGGGAGGAGGGGAGGGGGAGGGAGGTGGGGAGGGGAGGGGGGAAGGGGAGGGGGAAGGGGGGAGGGGGAGGGGAGGGAGGGGGATCTCCCCTTTTCCCAGTACCCCTCTTTCCCCGTTGGGCCCGTCCCCGTAGGGTTTCCATTGTAACCGGGAGGGGGTAGGGAGGGTGGAAGGAGGGGGGAGGGGGAGAGGGATGGAAGGGTGGAGGGAGGGGGGAGGGAGTGCGGGAGGGTGGGATGGAGGGAAGGAGGGAGGGGGGGAGTTAGGGGCTGAGTGGTGATGGAGGTTGGGATTGAGGGGGGAGGGAGGGGGGGAGCGAGTGGGGATGGAGGTGGGAAGGAGGGGGGAGGAAGGGGTTGAGGGGGGAAGTGGAACCTCCCCTTTTCCCAGTACCCCTCTTTCCCCCACCACCAAGCCCCCTCCGCAACGACCCCTGTTGTCCCCCTCCCCAGTCCCCATTCTCAGACCCCCCCCCCCATTCTCTCTCTCCCCCAGACACACTCTCAGTGCTTTTTTCGAAACACTTGCCCCGGTGGCCCACGAGCATAGGGGCCCAATGCTGATCTGTGTATGTTAAGTGACTTGCAATAAAAAAAAATACTTTAAAAAAAGATAAGTGCTTTTTAAGTGCTTGTTTTGAAACATTCGCGGTCGCATAGTGCTTCTCACTGCGATCTGTTAGTGGTGCTTTTCGAAACAATGTAGCACCCATCTCAAACAAGCATTGGGAGGATGGGAGGGAGGGAAGGGGAGGGAGGGAGGAGAGAGGTGTGGAAGGAGGAGGGGAGGGAGGGGGGAAGGGGAGGGGGGAACGGAGGAAGGGGGAGGGAGAGGGGAGGGAGGGGGGATGGGATGGGGGAAGGGGGGAGGGAGGGGGACCTCCCCTTTTCCCAGTACCCCTCTTTCCCCGTTGGGCCCGTCCCCGTAGGGTTTCCTTTGTAACCAGAAGGGGGGGGAGGGAGGGTGGAAGGAGGGGGGAGGGGGAGAGGGATGGAAGGGTGGAGGGCGGGGGGGAGCGATGGAGGGAAGGAGGGAGGGGGGGAGTTAGGGGAGGAGGGGTGAGGGAGGTGGGGAGGGAGTTGGGGAGGAGGGGGGGAGGGAGTGGGGATGGAGGTGGGAAGGAGTGGGGAGGAAGGGGTTGAGGGGGGAAGGGGGGGAGGGAGGGAATAGGGGCCCCATGCTGATCTGTGTATGTTAAGTGACATGCACAACTTTAAAAAACTGGCAGTTGCTTTTCGCAACAATGTTGCAACTATCCTCACACAAGCATTGTGACGTCACAAGCTGAAGACCTTGAAAAAAAAGGTCAGAAAAAAAATCATGTAAATTTAAAACCGAGCTGATCTCTCATTGGTGCACGGGTGCCATTGTGACATCACGCGTTGAAGCCCCTTCAAGAAAAGGGTTAGAAATGAAAATTTAAACTTTAATATCTCTCTAGCTTTAAAAAGGTAGCTTCAATTTGAACGAAAGTACTTACAATAGTTGCCCATGTTAATGGTGAATATGGCGGTACAAAAATCGTAGCGCTTTGGCGTACCGTCTAGGAGGAGTAGGGTTTGTAAGTTAAGCGTCAAGCAAAGACGCTTCGGAATCTTCCGTACATACACACGGAATGTTTGCGTACATACATACGGAATGTTGGACCGCAGAGTTTTAGTAGTATACTAGACCGAGTGGGCCCGTTGGGCCCGTCCTCGTAGGGTTTCCATTGTAACCGGGAGGGGAGGAAAGGGGGAGGGTTGGGGGAGGGAAGGGGGAGGGAGGAGGGGAGGGAGGGGGGTAGGGGGGAGGGAGGGGGAGAGGGGGGGATGGGAGGGGGAGGGGAGGGGGGAAGGGAGGAGGGAAGGGGGGGAGGGAGAGGGGAGGGAGGTGGGTAGGGGGGAGGGAGGGAGGGGGACCTCCCCTTTTCCCAGTACCCCTCTTTCCCCGTTGGGCCCGTCCTCGTAGGGTTTCCATTGTAACCGGGAGGAGGGGAGGGCGGGAAGGGGGAGGGTGGGAGGAGGGAGGTGTGGAAGGAGGAGGGGAGGGGAGGGAGGGGGGAGGGGAGGGAGGGGGGTAGGGGGGAGGGGGAGGGAGGGGGAGGGAGAGGGGAGGGGGGAGGGGAGGGGGAAGGGGGGAGGGAGGGGGACCTCCCCTTTTCCCAGTACTCCTCTTTCCCCGTTGGGCTCGTCCTCGTAGGGTTTCAAGGAGGGGGAGAGGGATGGAAGGGTGGAGGGAGGGGGGTAGGGATTGGGGAGGGAGGGATGGAGGGAAGGAGGGAGGGGGGAGTTAGGGGGGAGGGGGGGAGGGGGGGAGGGAGGGGGGAGGGAGTTGGGGAGGGAGGGGGAGGAGGGGGGGAGGGAGTGGGGATGGAGGTGGGATGGAGGGGGGATGAAGGGGTTGAGGGGGGAAGGGGGACCTCCCCTTTTCCCAGTACCCCTCTTTCCCCGTTGGGCCCGTCCTCATAGGGTTTCCATTGTAACCGGGAGGGGGGGAGGGAGGGAGGAGGGAGGTGTGGAGGGAGGAGGGGAGGGTGAGGGAGGGGGGGAGGGGAGGGGGAAGGGGAGGGGGGAAGGGGGGAGGGGGGAGGGGAGGTGGGAGGGGAGGGAGGGGGATCTCCTCTTTTTCCAGTACCCCTCTTTCCCCGTTGGGCCCGTCCCCGTAGGGTTTCCATTGTAACCGGGAGGGGGGGAGGGAGGGTGGAAGGAGGGGGGAGGGGGAGAGGGATGGAAGGGTGGAGGGAGGGAGGGGGAGGGAGTGGGGGAGGGTGGGATGGAGGGAAGGAGGGAGGGGGGGAGTTAGGGGCTGAGTGGTGATGGAGGTTGGGATTGAGGGGGGAGGGAGGGGGGGAGCGAGTGGGGATGGAGGTGGGAAGGAGGGGGGAGGAAGGGGTTGAGGGGGGAAGTGGAACCTCCCCTTTTCCCAGTACCCCTCTTTCCCCCACCACCAAGCCCCCTCCGCAACGACCCCTGTTGTCCCCCTCCCCAGTCCCCATTTTCAGACCCCCCCCCATTCTCTCTCTCCCCCAGACACACTCTCAGTGCTTTTTTCGAAACACTTGCCCCGGTGGCCCACGAGCATAGGGGCCCAATGCTGATCTGTGTATGTTAAGTGACTTGCAATAAAAAAAAATACTTTAAAAAAAGATAAGTGCTTTTTAAGTGCTTGTTTTGAAACATTCGCGGTCACATAGTGCTTCTCACTGCGATCTGTTAGGGGTGCTTTTCGAAACAATGTAGCACCCATCTCAAACAAGCATTGGGAGGATGGGAGGGAGGGAAGGGGAGGGAGGGAGGAGAGAGGTGTGGAGGGAGGGGGGGAAGGGGAGGGGGGAACGGGGGAAGGGGAGGGAGAGGGGAGGGAGGGGGGATGGGATGGGGGAAGGGGGGAGGGAGGGGGACCTCCCCTTTTCCCAGTACCCCTCTTTCCCCGTTGGGCCCGTCCCCGTAGGGTTTCCATTGTAACCGGGAGGGGGGGAGGGAGGGTGGAAGGAGGGGGGAGGGGGAGAGGGGTGGAAGGGTGGAGGGAGGGGGGGAGGGAGTGGGGGAGGGTCGGATGGAGGGAAGGAGGGACGGGTGAGATAGGGTCTGAGTGGTGATGGAGGTTGGGATTGAGGGGGGAGAGAGTGGGGATGGAGGTGGGAAGGAGGGGGGAGGAAGAGGTTGAGGGGGAAGTGGGACCTCCCCTTTTCCCAGTACCCCTCTTTCCCCCACCACCAAGCCCCCACCGCAACGACCCCTGTTGTCCCCCTCCCCAGTCCCCATTCTCAGACCCCCCCCCCCATTCTCTTGGAATAAAAAAAAACACTTTAAAAAAAATAAGTGCTTTTTAATTGCTTGTTTTGAAACATTCGTGGTTAAGTGCTTTTTTAAAAAACATTCGCGGTTAAGTGCTGGTTTTGAAACATTCGCGGCTACTTAGTGCTTCTGTCAGTTGCTTTTCGAAACAATGTTGCAACCATCTCACACAAGCATTGGGAGGATGGGAGGGAGGGAAGGGGAGGGAGGGAGGAGGGAGGTGTGGAGGGAGGAGGGGAGGGAGGGGGGAAGGGAAGGGGGGAAGGGGGCGTGAGAGGGGAGGGAGGGGGGATGGGATGGGGAAGGGGGGAGGGAGGGGGACCTCCCCTTTTCCCAGTACCCCTCTTTCCCCGTTGGGCCCGTCCTCGTAGGGTTTCCATTGTAACCGGGAGGAGGGGAGGGAGGGAAGGGGGAGGGAGGGAGGAGGGAGGTGTGGAGGGAAGAGGGAAGGGGGAGGGAGGGGGGAGGGGAGGGGGGAAGGGGGGAGGGGGGAGGGAGAGGGGGAGGGAGGGGGAGGGGGGAAGGGGGGTGAGGGGGGAGGGAGAGGGGTAGGGGGGAGGGGAGGGGGAAGGGGAGGGAGGGGGACCTCCCCTTTTCCCAGTACCCCTCTTTCCCCGTTGGGCCCGTCCTCGTAGGGTTTCCATTGTAACCGGGAGGAGGGGAGGGAGGTGTGGAGGGTGGAGGGGGAGGGGGAGGGAGGGGGGAGGGGAGGGGGGAAGGGGGGGAGGGAGGGGGGGTGGAGGTGGGAAGGAGTGGGGAGGAAGGGGTTGAGGGGGGAAGGGGGGGGAGGGAGGGTATAGGGGCCCCATGCTGATCTGTGTATGTTAAGTGACTCGCACAACTTTAAAAAACTGGCAGTTGCTTTTCGCAACAATGTTGCAACCATCTCACACAAGCATTGTGACGTCACAAGCTGAAGACCTTGAAAAAAAAGGTCAGAAAAAAAATAATGTAAATTTAAAGTAGTAAACACCCAATAGCAGCCGCTTGTCCATCGCGAGCTGATCTCTCATTGGTGCACGGGTGCCATTGTGACATCACGCGCTGAAGCCCCTTCAAGAAAAGGGTTAGAAATGAAAAATTTAAACTTTAATATCTCTCTAGCTTTAAAAAGGTAGCTTCAATTTGAACGAAAGTACTTACAATAGTTGCTCATGTTAATGGTGAATATGGCGGTACAAAAATCGTAGCGCTTTGGTGTACCGTCTAGGAGGAGTAGGGTTTGTAAGTTAAGCCTCAAGCAAAGACACTTCGGAATCTTTCGTACATACGGAATCTTTCGTACATACGGAATCTTCCGTACATACACACGAACGCAGAGTTTTAGTATTATATAGATAGATAGATGATAAGCCAGGGATGAATCAAAATTCAGCTTTTCACTAATATAGCACAAAGTTTGTAAACTTTGTTGCCGCCAAAACGTGGCAATACCTGTGTACATCTTAGCTGAGGTCTGCTACATGATATATGCAAGGCAAAGCATTTCACTCCACCTAGGTACATGTGACAATAAAGTATCATTGTATCATTGAAACAGGCCCTTCAGCCCACTCTGTCCAAGCCAACTATTAGGTACCCATTGATCCAACCTTGAGCAAATTCATTGACATATGCGCCAATTTTGCTTTTTTTTTATATGATGAGTTTCTGTATCCCCCATTTGTTCTCATATATTCTATATATATATATATATATGTATTAAATATATTTTATATATGTATTATATATGTATTTAATACGTATATATGCATTAAATGTGTTTATATATATATATATATATATACACACCGATGAGCCTAAATATTATGACCACTGACAGCTGAAGTGAATAACATTGATTATCTTGTTACAATGGCACCTGTCAAGGGGTGGGATATATTAGGCAGCAAGTGAACAGTCAGTTCTTGAAGTTGATGTGCTGGATGCAGGAGAAATGGGCAGGACTAAAGACCTGAGCAACTTTGACAAGGGCCAAATTGTTATGGCCAGACGACTGGGTCAGAGTATCTCTGAAACGGCAAGGCTTGTGCGGTGCTCCCGGTCTGCAGTGGTGAGTATGGGAGATAATACGATATTATTTTATACATTAGACTTTGTTACGGTACTATTTTATACATTGTTACTATTTGGGCATTTGCGCCTCCCTGTAACTAATTAAGGCGCTCTAGATAAGGTTTGCTTTACTTGGGCATTTGCGCCTCTGTAACTAATTAAGGCGCTCTAGACATTCCTTACCCTTGACACGTGTCTGTAACTGCTCAGGCGGCGAGATTCCTTTACTTTTAGCCTTTACCTACCCCTTAGCCTTTACCTACCCCTGCCCCCTGTCAAACGATAAGTAATGGTGGAACGAGGAGAGCGGCACTCGACAAGATTCCTTTGCTTTTAGCCTTTACCTACCCCTGCTCCCTGTCAAAAGTAATGGTGGAGCAAGGAGAAGAAACATACGAGTTGGAATGAGTGGGGTGGTACGGGGTGGTACTTGGGAGTTTAATGGTGGCCAGGTAGACAGGGTGACTGCAAAAATGACGGTAAAAAAGGAGTATGAGTAGGAGATAAGGTAACGAAGATAAGGCTGGAAGAATCCTATAAAAAGAGGCTGCCCGATGTACTAAGTGGGCAGTCAGATGGTTGACATCCTGACTGTTCCAGCCATTGTTTGCAAATAAAGGCTTTTAACTTCTTGAAGAATTCTCCGTGTCATCTGATTCATTTTAAACACAGGTAACCACGACATGAGCACCTACCGACAGTGGTCCGAGGAGGGACAAACCACAAACCGGCGACAGGGTGTTGTGCGCCCAAGGCTCATCGATGTGCGAGGGCAGTGATGGCACCAGGATGCACTGTGGGAAGACGACAAGCTGGTGGAGGGAGTGTGATGCTCTGGGCAATGTACTGCTGGGAAACCCTGGGTCCGGCCATTCATGTGGACGTCAATTGGACACGTGTCATCTACCTAAACATCGTTGCAGACCAGATGCACCCCTTCATGGCAATGGTATTCCCTGATGGCAGTGACCTCATTCAGCAGGATAATGCGCCCTGCCACACTGCACACATTGTTCGGGAATGGTTTGAGGAACAGGATGAAGTGTTCACGGTGTTGCCCTGGCCTCCAAATTCTCCAGATCCCAATCCGATTGAGCATCTGTGGGATGTGCTCGATCGACAAGTCCGATCCACGGCGGCTCCACCTCACAACTTACAGGACTTGAAGGATCTGCTGCTAATGCTTTAGTGCCAGATACCACAGGACACCTTCAGGGGTCTTGTAGAGTCCATGCCTTGGCGGGTAGGCGCTGTTGTGGCGGCACACGGAGGACCAACAGCAGGTGGTCATAATGTTTTGGCTGTGTGTATGTGTGTGTTTGTATATATATGTATAATATGTGTGTGTATTAAACCCTATAAATCTCTCTGAATAAAGTTCCTCTGGTCATTTTTCCTCCTTGGTGTATTCATTTCCAGTGATTTTTTTCCTGAAATTTGCTTTCATTGGATGCATGATGCAATATTGCACCATCCCAGAGTTCCGTCGAAAAAATTAATAATCGTTGTACACCAACAAAATAGGCAATGAAGGAATCCAACAGAAGTAGAGTAACCTAATTCACGAGAAGAATCAAGAAGAATTCAAGAAGATTAGTGGGCGGTGTTGTAGATAGTGATCTTGATCGGTTGGCCCAGTGGGCTGAGGAATGGTTGATGGAATTTAATAGAGAGAAATGTGAGGTGTTGCATTTTGGGAAGTCTAACATGGGCAGGACAACACAGTGAATGGTAGGGCTCTGGGGAGTGTTGTAGAGCAGAGGGATCTGAGTTCGGGTACACGGTTCCTTGCAGGTAGACAGGGTGATCAAAATGGCTTTTGGCACATTGGCCTTCATCAGTCCGAGAACTGAGTATAAGAGTTGGGAAGTCATGTGGCAGTTGTACAAGGCATTGGTGAGGCCAGATTTAGAGTATTGTGTTCAGTTTTGGGCCCATGTTATGGGAAAGATGTTGTCAAGCTGGAAAGGGAGCACAGAAGATTTATGAGGATGTTTCCAGGACTAGAGGGTGTGACCTCTCGGGAGTAGGCTGGGATTCTATTCCTTGGAGCGCAGGAGGATGAGGGGTGATCTTATGGAGGTGTATAAGATCATGAGAGGAATAGATTGGGTAGATATATAGAGTCTCTTGTCCAGAGTAGGCGAATCGAGGACTAGAGAACAGGTTTAAGGTGAAGGGGAAAAGATTTAATAGGAATCTGAGGGGTAACTTTTTCACACAAGGGTGGTGGGTGTATGGAACAAGCTGCCAGAGGAAGTAGTTGAGGCTGGGACTATCCCAATGTTTAAGAAACAATTAGACAGGTACATGGATAGGACAGTTTGGAGGGATATGGACCAAACGCAGGCTGGTGGGATTAGCGTAGCTGGGGCATGTTGGCCGCTGTGGGCGAGTTGGGCCGAAGGGTCTGTTCCCATGCCGTATCTCTCTATGACTATGATTAGGATGGATAAGCAAGGAGGGGGGGTGACAATAATAATAATAATTAATAATAATAATAATAATAATAATAATAAAAGAACCAAAGAATCAAGTGTGGAGATGGATAGCTTGCACACAGGGGGGAGGATGGTCTACAAATAATGCAATAGATAGAATGTATGGGATGAAACGGCAAACAAGGTTAGCTACATCTTGACATGTGACTGGAGATACCGACATAGCCTTAGCAAATTTGCAGATGATACAAAGCTGGGTGGTAGTGTGAACTGTGAGGAAGATGCTATAAGGTTGCATGGTGACTTGGACAGGTGGTGTGAGTGGGCGGATGCATGGCAGATGCAGTTTAATGTGGATAAGTGTGAGGTTATCCACTTTGGTGGTAAGAATAGGAAGGCAGATTATTATCTGAAAGGTGTCAAGTTAGGAAAAGGGGACGTACAACGAGATCTGGGTGTCCTAGTGCATCAGTCACTGAAAGAAAGCATGCAGATACAGCAGGCAGTGAAGAAAGCCAATGGAATGTTGGCCTTCATAGCAAGGGGAGTTGAGTATAGGAGTATAGGAGCAAAGAGGTCCTTCTGCAGTTGTACAGGGCCCTAGTGGCGCCTAATGGCAGCGGCTGACTAGCAGTCTGTCCGTCTTTTTTTCCCCTTTTTTTGTTGTGTGTCGGTGTTGGGATGGTTTTTATATATATATTTTTGGTTGTGTATGTGTGGGAGGGGGTGGTGGTGTGGGTGGGTGTGGGGGGGGGGAACTTTTCTCTTCCTCACGGCGCGGGGTGCGGCTCGGCTGCGGGGCCTAACATCGCCCGCTGCGGCTCGGCTGCTGGACTTTACATCACCCGGTGCGGCTTGGCCGCTGGACTTTACATCACCCGGTGTGGCTCGGCCGCTGGACTTTACATCACCCGGTGCGGCTTGGCCGCTGGACTTTACATCCCGGTGCGGCTTGGCCGCTGGACTTAACAGTGCCCGGTGCAGCTCGGCTGCGGGGCTTAACATCGCCCGGTGCAGCTCGGCTGCGGGGCTTAACATCGCCCGGTGCAGCTCGGCTGCGGGGCTTTTCATCGCTGGTGCGGCTCGGCTGCGGACTTGACATCGCCCGGTGCGGCTCGACCACGGGACTTAGCTGCGCAAGGCTTGGTCGCGGGCCTTTCATCGCCCGGTTCGGCCGCGAGATGTTTCAGCGCACGGTGCGGGAACTGTGCGGGTCGGTGGGGGACGAGCTGTCTGTCCGTGGGCGTGGGGAAGAGAGTGGAAGTTTTGTTGCCTCCATCACAGTGAGGGGGTGTTTGGAGTCACTGTGATGGACGTTTGTGTTGGGGTTATGTGTCTTGTGTTCTTTTTTTTTTTCTTTCTATGACTGCTATGTAGTTTCGTTCGGTACTTCGGTACCGAACGACAAATAAAGCTCTGTTATACCTGTTATACCTGTTATAGTGAGACCGCACCTGGAGTACTGTGTGCAGTTTTGGTCTCCAAATTTGAGGAAGGATATTCTTGCTATTGAGGGCGTGCAGCGTAGGTTTACTAGGTTAATTCCCGGAATGGCGGGACTGTCGTATGTTGAAAGATTGGAGCGACTGGGCTTGTATACACGGTATACACTGTAAGGCAGCAACTCTACCGCTGCGCCCATTTGCCACATGTACTGGGGTACAGTGAAAAGCTTTGTTTTGCATGCTATCCAAATTAGATATTCCATGTACAGGTACAATCAGTTCAAACTCAAGTACAATAGGTAGAGCAAAGGGGAAGATACAGAGTGCAGAATATAGTTCTCAGCATTGTAGCGCATCAGTTCCAGAGACAAAGTCCAATGTCCGCAATGGGGTAGAGGTGAATCCGTTCAGAAGCCTGATAACAGAGGGGCAGAAGCTGCTCCTGAGTCTGGTGGTGCGCGCTTTCAAGCTTCTGTACCTCATTCATCACATTACTCTTAAGAAACGAGCTATAAGATTGGCTGCCACACCACAGTATTTGAAGTCCTGAAATTTTGAAAGGATTGTTTGCTTTGTTGATGGGTGGAAAAATACGGATAATAATATAATTGGTTGGGTCAGTTGTAGTTTCATCGAGCAGTTGCTTGTGTGCCAGAAGTTGTGAAATCGAGTGTTTGTAGGTTAATTGTCTTGGTATAAATGTATAAATGTGAAATTGTCCCTGGTGTGTAGGATAGTGTTGGTGTGCCTGGGATCGCTGGTCGGCGCGGACTCGGTGGGCCAAAGGACCTGTTTCCGCGCTGGATCTCTCAACTAAAGTCTCGTTTCAAACAGAACCTCGGATGAAATGGGTCTTTTTCAAGGTGACAGGCAGTAGCTAGTGGGCACCACAAGGACCAGTCATTGGGATGAAGGATGAACCATTGTGGTTCCAGATGATTTCAATGCTGCTTTATCTGCTGAGTATATTAAGCATTTTCTGGTTTTAAAGGCAACCAATTATCCTGACAGATGCCTACCCTCCAACTAATTGACAAACCATGTCACAGTAACTTATCTGATTCACTGTATTTAAAATTATTGCTGTTAATACCATATGGATTCTTTGATAAGACTCGTGGGCCGAAGAGCCTATTTCTGCACTCTCTCTCTAAACAATAGACAATAGACAATAGACAATAGGTGCAGGAGTAGGCCATTCAGCCCTTCGAGCCAGCACCGCCATTCAATGCGATCATGGCTGATCTCTCTCTAAACAAAACTAAACTAAGCTAAATGCTACTTGATATAAATAGGCAACAAGTCCACCGAAATCTATCATGTGAGGCAATTAACCCATACTATTTGGGCAGAAATTCATCTATCCACTTCTTTTCTGCCAAGCCAACTGCACTATTAAGCACATTAGTGGGGTGCAACTTCATGAGTCACAGCTGCAGCACTTAAGAGTCTTAGAGTCATACAGCGTGGAAACATGCCTTGTGTAGCTGGGACTAGTGTAGCTGAGACTTGCTGCCAACACCGGCCAACATGTCCCAGCTACACTTGTCCCACCTGCCTGCATTTGGCCTATATCCCTCCAAACCTGTGCTATCCATGTACCTGTCTAACTGTTTCTTAAATGTTGGGATAGTCTCAGCCTCAACTACCTGCTCTGGCAGCTTGTTCCATACACCCACCTGTGTGAAAAGTTACCCCTCGAATTCCTATTAAAACTTTTCCCCTTCACCTTTTAAACCTATGTCCATTGGTCCTCGATTCACCTACTCTGGGTAAGAGGCTCTGCGCATCTACCCGATCTATTCCTCTCATGATTTTAGACAATAGACAATAGACAATAGACAATAGGTGCAGGAGTAGGCCATTCAGCCCTTCGAGCCAGCACCGCCATTCAATGCGATCATGGCTGATCACTCTCAATCAGTACCCCGTTCCTGCCTTCTCCCCATACCCCCTCACTCCGCTATCCTTAAGAGCTCTATCCAGCTCTCTCTTGAAAGCATCCAACGAACTGGCCTCCACTGCCTTCTGAGGCAGAGAATTCCACACCTTCACCACTCTCTGACTGAAATTTTTTATACACCTCTATAAGATTCCCCCTCATCCTCCTGTGCTTGAAGGAATAGAGACCCAGCTTACTCAATCTCTCCCTGTAGCTCAGATCCTCGAGTCCTGGCAACATCCTCACAAATCTTCTCTGTACCCTTTCCAGCTTGACATCTTTCCTCTAACATGGTGCCCAGAACTGAACACAATACTCTCAATGTGGCCTCACCAATGTCTCAGACAACTGCAACATGACCTCAATACTCTGACCGATGAAGGCCAATGTGCCAAAAGCCATTTTGACCACCCTATCTACCTGCGGGAACTATGTACCTGCACTCCTAGATTTCTCTGCTCTATAATACCCCCCAGAGCCCTACCGTTCACTGTGTAGGTCCTGCCCGTGTAGGACCTTACATTTCTCTGTATTAAATTCTTAAAGGGGTGAACCTTATTGACTCCCATCATCATGGAAAGGTACTGCAGAGTTTTATGAAGCTACTAAAAACCACTGCGGAGCCAATATTTATACCCCTGAGCTTAATGTCAAGCATGAAGAGTTGGCTGCAATGTGTCCCATGAATCAAAGCATTGTACTGTAACTACTGGTTTAAGATATGCCAACAGCATCACCAAAATTTGCCCGCAACAACCACATCCTGCACAAAAACCGAACAGTTCAGCCACCCCATACTTAGTTTAAGGTAGACACAAAATGCTGGAGTAACTCAGCGGGTCAGGCAGCATCTCAGGAGAGAAGGAATGGGTGACGTTTTGCGTCGAGACCCTTCTTCAGACTGATGTCAGGGAAGGGGGCGGGACAGAGATAGGATGTAGTAGGAGACAGGAAGACTGATGGGAGAACTGAGAAGGGGAGGGGAAAGAGAGGGACAGGGGAACGATCTGAAGTTGGAGAAGTCAATGTTCATACTGCTGCGGTGCAAACTGCCCAAGCGAAATATGAGATGCTGTTCCTCCAATTTGCCTCACTATGACAATGGAGGAGGCCCATGACAGAATGGTCAGACTGGGAGTGGGAGGGGGAGTTGAAGTGCTGAGCCACCGGGAGATCAGGTTGGTTAAGGCGGACTGAGGTGTTGAGTGAAACGATCGCCAAGCCTGCGTTTGGTCTCGCCGATGTAGAGAGGTTGACATTTGGAACAGCGGATACAATAGATGAGGTTGGAAGAGGTGCAGGTGAACCTCTGTCTCACCTGGAAAGAGTGTTTGGGTCCTTGGATGGAATTTGGGGGGGGGGGCGGGTAAAGGGACAGGTGTTGCATCTCCTGCGGTTGCAGGGGAAAGTACCACCGTGCTGCCATAATTGTTCAATGGTACTTCATTGTCAAGTGTACCAAGGTACAGTGAAATTATTTTTATTGCATACATAGAAACACAGAAAATAGGTGCAGGAGGAGGCCATTTGGCCCTTCGAGCCAGCACCGCCATTCATTGTGATCATGGCTGATCATCCACAATCAGTAACCCGTGCCTGCCTTCTCCCCATATCTCTTGATTCCACTAGCCCCTAGAGCTCTATCCAACTCTCTTTTAAATCCATCCAGTGAATTGGCCTCCACTGCCCTCTGGCAGAGAATTCCAGAAATTCACAACTCTCTGAGTGAAAACGTTTTTTCTCACCTCAGTTTTAAATGGCCTCCCCTTTATTCTTAGACTGTGGCCCCTGGTTCTGGACTCGCCCAACATAGGGAACATTTTTCCTGCATCTAGCTTGTCCAGTCCTTTTATAATTTTATATGTCTCTATATGATCCCCTCTCATTCTTCTCAATTCCAGTGAATACAAGCCTAGTCTTTCCAATCTTTCCTCATGTGACAGTCCCTCCATCGCGGGGATTAACCTGGTGAACCTACGCTGCACTACCTCAATAAACATACATGAAGCAGAATCACACTGTTTAAGAATGTGAGATAATAGATTGCACTGAGTCAGTACAGAAGAGTCACCACGTTTTAGGCACCACCCTGAAACCTTTAGTCAGACCGGACTTGGAGTATTGTGAGCAATTTTGGGCTCCATATCTGAGGATTCATAACAAGGCTCCATATCTGAGGAATACGGGTGTCAGGGGTTATGGGGAGAAGGCAGAGGAATGGGTTTGAGAGGGAGAGATAGTTTGGCCATGATTGAATGGCGAGTAAACAGGATTTGGGGCGTCACGGTGGCGCAGCGGTAGAGTTGCTGCCTGACAGCGCTTGCAACGCCGGAGACCCGGGTTCGATCCTGACTACGGGTGCTGTCTGTACGGAGTTTGCACGTTCTCCCCGTGACCTGCGTGGGTTTTCTTCGAGAACTTCGGTTTCCTCCCACACTCCAAAGACGTACAGGTTTGTAGGTTAATTGGCTTGGTATAAGGGTAAATCGTCCCTAGTGTGTGTAGGATAGTGTTAGTGTGCGGGGATCGCTGGTCAGCGCAGACACAGTGGGCGGAAGGGCCTGTGTCATCACTGTATCTCTAAACTAAACTAAACTATGCTAAGCTAGATGGGTCGAATAGCCTAATTCTGCTCCCATGACTTATGAACTTATGAGTTTGAAATGTTGATGGGGGTTGATGGGGTAGGCTGAGAGAATGTTTCCCTTTGTTCGACTATTTATAAGTAGAGGGTATAGTTTTGCAACACGGGATGTCCCATTTAAGACGGACCAATGACAAATTTCTTCTCTTGGCATATCCTGACTTGTTGGAAATCTCTGCCGCAGATAGCAATAGGGGCAGAATCATTGCGTTATCAGGAATTACTGTGTTCAGTTCTGGGCACCATGTTGTAGGAAAGATGTTGTCAAGTTGGAAAGGGTGCAGAGAACATTTACGATGTTGCCAGGACTAGATGGTGTGAGCTGTAGGGAGAGGTTGAGTAGGCCGGGACTTTATTCCTCGGAGCGCAAGAGGATGAGGGGTGATCTTACAGAGGTGTACAAAATCACGAGATGAATAGATCGGGTAGATGCACAGAGCCTCTTGCCCAGAGTAGGGGAATCTAGGACCAGAGGACATAGGTTCAAGGGCCTGTCCCTTAGGCGATTTATTTAGGCGACTGCCGGTGACTGTCATAGTCATAGCAGGTTGCCGAAAAACCAGCGACTGGACCCCCCCCTACAACAATGTCTACAACAAGCTACAACAACCTGCCACCTAGTCGACGTCAAGCTATGGCAAGCCACCGACAACCGGCGACCCAATCGTCACGAGTAGGACATCCACCTACGACCGCACCTACAACCACACAGGCGACAACCTACGAGAACCGAAGTCAACCTATGTCCACCCGCGACAAGCTACGACCCTGTCGGCGATAACTGAAGATAAATGAAGACAATTCACGTCATTTTGGCCTCCGGTTTTGAAGCCGATACCTGTCGCCGGTTGACCTAGGTTGACATAGGTTGACATAGGTAGTCGCCAATGGAATTCACCAAAGTCAGTACCGGCGACAACCTACGTCACCTGGCGACAACCCATGACAACATCTAAGTTAGGTGTCAACCCACTGTCGCCAAAAACTTTTCAACGATTTGAAAATCTAGCGGCGACCAGAAAGACGCTTTGGAGACGATTCACGACCATACAGGCGACACCGCGGCGACTGTGTGGCGACAGCCTAGTTGCCTGTAGTCGCCTAAAAAATTGCCTAAGTGGGACAGTGGTTTAAAGGTGAGGGGGGGGGGGGGGGAAGATTTAATAAAAATCTGAGGGGGTAACTTTTTCACAAAAAAGGGTGGTGGGTGTGCGGAACAAGCTGCCAAAGGAGGTAGTTGAGGCTGGGACTATCCCAAAGTTTAAGAAACAGTTAGACAGGTACATGGATAGGACAGGTTTGGAGGGATAATGCAGGCAGGTGGGACTAGCGTAGCTGGGACATGTTGGTCAGTGTGGGCAAGTTGGGCCGAAGGGCCTGTATCATACTATATGACTCTATGACTCTATTCAAGACCTTTCCCAAATCCTTTGGTTCCACACATAACAACTACGCTGATCTAAGAAGATCTATTTTCTGCATGGTTATCCTTTTGCTCTTAATATACTGGGAGAATATCTAATGAATCTCCAGAGGGGATCTTACAGGACAAGCTAGATGCAAGAAAAATGTTCCCAATGTTGGAGGAGTCCAGAACCAGGGAGTCCGGAGACTGGGAAATGTTCAAGGACCATTTTCAACATTCAATGATTGGTTAAAGTATGATAAGCATTTGATGGCACTGGGCCTGCACTCACTGGAGTTTAGAAGGATGAGGGGATGGAACTCATTGAAACTTACCAAATAGTGAAAGCCCTGGATAGAGTGGATGTGTAGAGGATGTTTCCACTAGTGGGAAAGTCTAGGACCAGAGGTCACAGCCTCAGAATTAAAGGAAGTTCCTTTAGGAAGGACATGAGGAGGAAGGATGAGAGGGAATCTTATAGAGACATATAAAATTATAAAAGGACTAGACAAGCTAGATGCAGGAAAAATGTTCCCAATGTTGGGCGAGTCCAGAACCAGGGAACAGGCTTAGAATAAAGGGGAGGCCATTTAAAACTGAGGTGAAAAGAAACTTTTTCACCCAGAGAGTTATGAATTTGTGGAATTCTCTGCCACAAAGGGCAGTGGAGGCCAATTCACTGAATGAATTTAAAACAGAGTTAGATAGAGCTCTAGAGACTAGTGGAAACAAGGGATATGGGGAGAATGCAGGCACAGGTTACTGATTGTGGATGATCAGCCATGATCACAATGAACGGCAGTGCTGGCTCGAAGGGCCAAATGGCCTTCTCCTGCACCTATTTTCTATGTTTCTATGTGTCTACGATTTTTTTTAATCAGAAGGTGGTGAATCTATGGAATTCATTGCCACGGATGGCTGTGGAGGCCAAGCCGGTAGGTATTTTCAAAGCAGAGATGGATAGGTTCTTGCCCCGTCATGACTACTACACCCGTTCCGAAGTGCTTGGTGACAAGTTCCATGAACGACGCGCGTCTTCGAGTAAGCGTAGAGCACGTGGGCAAGGCGGGCGTGCAGATCATAAGGTCATCAGTGATAGGAGTAGAATTAGGCCCAACAAGTCTACTCCGCCATTCAATCATGCCTGACCTATCTCTCCCTCCCAACCCCATTCTCCTGCCTTCTCCCCATAACCCCTGACACCCATACTAATCACGAATCTATCTATGTCTGATCGCTGACAAATGAGCCTTCATGCAAGGTCATGCCGATCACGTGCTCTCAGATTGTTTTAGACAATAGACAATAGACAATAGGTGCAGGAGTAGGTTATTCGGCCCTTCGAGCCAGCACCACCATTCAATGTGATCATGGCTGATCATTCTCAATCAGTACCCCGTTCCTGTCTTCTCCCCATACCCCCTGACTCTGCTATCATTAAGAGTATCTAGCTCTCTCTTGAATGCATTCAGAGAATTGGCCTCCACTGCCTTCTGAGGCAGAGAATTCCACACCCTCACCACTCTCTGACTGAAAAAGTTTTTCCTCATCTCCGTTCTAAATGGCCTACCCCTTATTCTTAAACTGTGGCCCCTTGTTCTGGACTCCCCCAACATTGGGAACATGTTTCCTGCCTCTAACGTGTCCAACCCCTTAATAATCTTATACGTTTCGATAAGATCCCCTCTCATCCTTCTAAATTATACAAGCCTAGTATACAAGCCTAGTCGCTCCAGTCTTTCAACATATGACAGTTCAGACATTCCGGGAATTAACCTAGTAAACCTATGCTGCACGCCCTCAATAGCAAGAATATCCTTCCTCAAATTTGGAGACCAAAACTGCACACAGTACTCCAGGTGCGGTCTCACTAGGGCCCTGCACAACTGCAGAAGGACCTCTTTGCTCCTATACTCAACTCCTCTTGTTATGAAGGCCAACATTCCATTGGCTTTCTTCATTGCCTGCTGTACCTGCATGTCCCTTTTGCCGCCTTTTGTCCCTTTTGCCACCTATACGGTTGGTTGCTCCATTTTAATTAGTACGGTGATTGGTACGACTGTCAGAGGTTATGGGGAGAAGGCAGGAGGATGGGGTTAGGAGGGAGAGATAGATCAGCCATAATTGAATGGTGGAGTAGACTTGATGTGCTGAAGGGCCTAATTCTACTCCTATCACTTATGATCTATGATCTTAATTCCCATCATAGTTCAGCTAAGTCTCCATTGAAAGAAACAGAACTACAGTATTTATTGTCCATTAGTTTAGTTTAGTTTAGTTTAGTTTAGTTTAGTTTAGTTTAGTTTAGTTTAGTTTAGTTTAGCTTAGTTTAGTTTAGTTTAATTTAGTTTAGTTTAGTTTAGTTTAGTTTAGTTTAGTGTAGTTTAGTTTAGTTTAGTTTAGTTTAGTTTAGTTTAGTTTAGTTTAGTTTAGTTTAGTTAACAGGCCCTTCAGCCCACCGGGTCCACGCCGACCAGCGATCCCCGCCCATTAACACTATCCTACACCCACGAGGGACAATTTTTACATTTACCAAGCCAATTAACCAACAAGGGCGGCACGGTAGCGCAGCGGTAGAGTTGCTGCTTTACAGCGAATGCAGCGCCGGAGACTCAGGTTCGATCCTGACTACGGGTGCTGCACTGTAAGGAGTTTGTACGTTCTCCCCGTGACCTGCGTGGGTTTTCTCCGAGATCTTCGGTTTCCTCCCACACTCCAAAGACGTACAGGTATGTAGGTTAATTGGCTGGGTAAATGTAAAAAAATTGTCCCTAGTGGGTGTTAATGTACGGGGATCACTGGGCGGCACGGACTTGGAGGGCCGAAAAGGCCTGTTTCCGCCTGTATATATATGATATGATATGATAAACCTGTACGTCTTTGGAGTGTTGGAGTAAACCGAAGATCTCGGAGAAAACCCACGCAGGTCACGGGCAGAAGGTACAAACTCCGTACAGAGAGCACCCGTAGTCAGGATCAAACCTGGGTCTCTGGCGCTGCATTTGCTGTAAGGCAGCAACTCTACCGCTGCACTACCACTGCGCTGCACCACTGTGCCCTAAATTCATCGCATTATGCAATGAATTAAATAAGAAATACCATTATTTCTTTGGTCAGAGGGTGGTGAATCTGTGGAATTCATTGCCATAACCCCTGACACCCATAGTAATCAACAATCTATCTATCTCTGCCTTAAAATATCCAGTGACTTGGCCTCCTCAGCCATCTGCGGCAACGAGTTCCCACCCTCTGACTAAACGATGGGAGCTCTGCAACCGGAGGAGATCCTAGTGCCGGCAAGATCCCTTTGGCAAATGCTGGCAATCACTGTGGAACCATGTTGGTAAGTTCCATACACCTGCCTTGGTTCATCAAGGGTGGATAATACCTGGACACAATCAGTGGGTTGTGAAAGTAACTAAAGAGTTAACTACTGAGCCATTTGGTGAGTCTTGAGTTTTTTTTAACTAATCGTGATCAATTGAGAAGTACAGTTCTTGGGCAGAATCATTGTGTGGTGTGCTGCATTAAATTATCAACAGTGACATTTGATGGTGTATCAATGATCTTGATAGGGTAACCCAGACTGTCCCCAGACCATCACACAAACCAACCTCCCTTCTATCGACTCCATCTACACCTCACGCTGCCACGGCAAGGCCAGCAGCATCATCAAGGACGATTCTCACCCTGGCCATTCCCTCTTCTCCCCTCTCCCATCAGGCAAAAGGTATAGAAGTGTGAAAACGCACACCTCCAGATTCAGGGACAGTTCCTTCCCAGCTGTTATCAGGCAACTGAACCACCCTACCACAACCAGAGAGCAGTGCTGAACTACTATCCACTTCATTTGGAGACCTTTGGACTATCCTTGATCGGACTTAGCTGGCTTAACCTTGCACTAGGGCCGGCACGGTGGCACAGCGGTAGAGCTGCTGCCTCACAACGCCAGAGGCCCAGGTTTGATCCTGACAACGGGAGTTGTCTGTACAGAGTTTTTACGTTCTCCCCGTGACCGCGTGCAATTTCTCCGGTTAGTCCCACACAACAAAGACGTGTAGGTTTGTGGGTTAATAGGCTTGGTTTCTATGTAAAGTGCGGCACGGTGGCGCAGCGGTAGAGTTGCTGCCTTACAGAGAATGCAGAGCCGGAGACTCAGGTTCGATCCTGACTACGGGCGCCGTCTGTACGGAGTTTATACGTTCTCCCCGTGACCTGCGTGGGTTTTCTCCGAGATCTTCTGTTTCCTCCCACACTCCAAAGACGTACAGGTATGTAGGTTAATTGACTGGGTAAATGTAAAAAATTGTCCCTAGTGTGTGTAGGATATTGTTAATGTGCGGGGATCGCTGGGTGGCGCGGACTCGGTGGGCCGAAGGGCCTGCCTCCACACAGTATTTCTAAACTAACACTAAACTAACTCAACGTATCATCCACACTGTTCATTCATACAGCCATCCAGCAGCTTTAAGACCTATATGGTATTGTAAAATATGATGAAATCTGTCCTGCCAACTGTAAAGATTTGTGGACTGACATATGTACCTGCTCTTTTCTATTCTATAATTTAAATGGGAAACATGAATGGGAGTAGGTCATTTGTGTCCTGGAGCCGACTGTATCATTCAGTAAGAAGGATGAGGGGGGACCTCCTTGAAACTTACCCAATAGTGAATGGCCTGGACAGAGTGGATGTGGATAGGACGTTTCCACTAGTGGGAGAGTCTAGTACAAGAGGTCATAGTCTCAGAACTAAAGGACGTTCCTTTAGGAAGGAGATGAGGAGGAATTTCTTTTGTCAGAGGGTGGTGAATCTGTGGATTTCATTGCCACATAGGGTTGCCAACTTCCTCACTCCCAAATAAGAGACAAAGGGTGACATCACCCAGCCAGTGGCCACGTGCTCCCACTCCACCAATGTCGGCCGCCCGGGCCGGGAGGCAGGTTGCTACGCAATCTCCGTTAGGCGGAGTACGGGACTCCGGGCCTACACTGTCCGGGACTACAGTGGCACCCGGGCCTACAGTGTCCGGGCCTACAGTGTCCAGGCCTATAGCGCCGTCCAGGCCTACAATATCCGGGCCTACAGTGTCCGGGCCTACAGTGTCCGGGCCTACAGTGTTCAAGCCTGTAGCGCCGACCGGGCCTAATACGGGACTAGGGCGGTCCCGTACGGAACAAACTAATTTAGCCCAAAATACGGGATTCCCGGCTAATAAGGGACATTTGGCAACCCTATTGCCACAGAAGGCTGTGGAGGATGTCAGTGGATATTTTTAAGGCAGAGATTGATAGTCTTGATTAGTACGGATGTCAGAAGTTATGCAGAGAAGGCAGGAGAATAGGGTTGAGTGGGAGAGATAGATCAGCCGTGATTAAATGGCAGAGTAGACTTGATGGGCTGAATAGCTTAATTCTGCTCCTATCACTTATGAACTTATGACCTTATGAACATACGTCAACCCTTCATCCCCTGAATCAACATAGTGAACTCTCTCTGCACTGTCTCACATACAGAAGCCAAAATTGTATAACAGGGCCTGTTATAACAATTATAACAATTGCAGTCTCACCAACACCCTGTAATGTTTTCTCAAAACGTCTTAACTTTAATGCTGCATACTATTGTAATTAAGTCCGTCATTCCTCAGTAGTTGCTGTCCCTGCAGCCAACACATTGTGTTTCATGCATTAGAACTCCTAGATCCTTTTAGCATGTAACATTTTCTTCCCCGACACAAATGAAATAATTTGCTTTCTCATTCTTTTATCCACAGTACAGGGCGCTGCAGTAGAGTTGCTGCCTTATAGCGCCGGAGACCCGGGTTCGATCCTGATTGCGGGTGCTTGTTTGTACGGAGTTTGTACGGAGTTTGTACATTCTAGCAGGCAGCGGGGGTTCCAGCAACAGTTCTTTTTTGTCTGCAGTCGTTTTGGCAAATGTGCTCACACATCTATCTGTTTAGTTTAGTTTAGAGATACAGAATGGAACAGGCCCTTCGGCCCACCGAGTCCACACCGACCAGTGATCCCCACACACTAACACTACCCTACGGAGTTTGTACGTTCTCCCCGGGACCTGCATGGGTTTTTCCCGGGATCTCCGGTTTCCTCCCTCCAAAGACGTACAGGTTTGTAGGTTAATTGGCTTGGTATAAGTGTATATTGTCCCGTAGTCAAGATCAAACCCGCATCTCCAGCGCTGTAAGGCAGCAACTCTACCTTTGCGCCAACGTGCCACCCTGTACCGTGGTGGAAGTGTCAGTCAGAGTAGCCCTAGCAAGTACACGTTACAATAATAAACGGATAATTGTGGGAGCCCTGGCTGAGATATATGAAACATCGTTAGACCTGGGCAAGGTGTTGGATGATTAGAGTGGCTAATCTTATGCATCCCTTTAAGAATGCTTAATGGAAAATCCTGGGAGCTGTATACCAGAGCGCGTAACATCTAAAGGTAAGTTACTTCAGTTTAGCTTAGTTTAGTTTAGTTTAGAGATACACCGTGGAAACAGACCCTTCGCCCAACGAATCTGCGCTGACCAGCGATCCCCATACATTAACTCTATCCTACACCCACTAGGGAAAACGCACATTTACATGAAGCCAATTAGCCTACAAACCTGTAAATCCTTGGAGTGTGGGAGGAAACCGGAGCAAGCTACAGACAAGCACCCATAGTCAGGGTTGAACCCAGTTCTCTGGCGCTGTAAGGCAGCAACTCTACTGCTATGACAACGTGCCGCCCTTAGTGCGCCCTAATATTGGAGAGTATTCTCCACTGGAGAGGGATAAGATAGACACAAAAAGCTGGAGTAACTCAGCGGGACAGGCAGCATCTCTGGAGAGGTATGTAGAAATGTCACCCATCCGTTCTCCAGCTTTTTGTGTCTATCTTTGGTTTAAACCAGCATCTGCAGTTCCTTCCTACACTTAGGGATAAGGTATATATGCATCTCTCTGGCTCTTCACACTGTCCTGACTCACCTGGAGAGACAGGGCACGTACGCGAGGATGCTATTCATAGACTACAGCTCTGCCTTCAACACGGTCATCCCCACCAAGCTCAGGTGTGGTGCTGCGGAGCTCTGTTTCAATCACTCGAACAAGTGAGTTCTAAACATTTTTTGGAATTCGGCGGAGGTACAGCTGTACTCAAAACATCTTTGGGTATCGCTGCGACGCTACAGAAATCTTTTTAAAAAGGTTTCTGTGTGGCGAGTCTGGTAGCGGATGGGTGTTGCAGACAGAGTTTATTGCATGGGCAAAACTCCATGACAATCGCAACACTCAAAACTGTAGACAACCAACAAAACGTCTTACCTAGACGGAGTTCAACACTAGACCGCTTGTCTCTCCCGCGCTGGCACACCTGGTGACATTGCTAGCCAATCCGAGGGTTTGAACTCTCCCAGCCAATCCCTATGTCCCTACATGACCCCCTCCAGAACCCTCGGTACGGTACCTAACGGGCACCCGGACCGCCCGACCTGAACAAGTACGGAGAGGGGAGGCCGGTACCCCCGGCAACGAGGGAGGCGGGGAGGACCCTGCAGGTGGAGGCGATGGGGGCGCAGCTGGAGGGGGAGGGAGGGAGGGCCCTGCAGGTGGAGGCGATGGGGGCGCAGCTGGAGGGGGCAGGGGAAACATGACCGGGGGCAGCGGAGGCCCGAGCGGTGGGAGAAGAGACGCAGCTGGGAAACCAGGTGGACCGGCCAGAGGGCGGCCCCGGCGAGGAGGTTGACCCATGAGAACGGGACGGTCCTGGTCTAAGTGGGCCGGTTTAAGCCGGGAGACAGAGACAAGCTCCTGTCGGGTGCCCACTTGCAGAGTGAAGGTGACCGCCCCTCTTTTCAGCACCTGGAACGGACCCTGGTAGACCGGCTGCAGAGGGGGGCGGTGGGAATCCCGCCGGAGGAAAACGAACTCACAGTTGTGCAAGTCCGCCGGTACGTGCGCTGCGGTACTCCCGTGACGGGAGGCTGGGACCGGGGCCAGGGAACCTACCCGAGCCCGGAGAGAAGCCAGAACTGACGGGACGGAAGACGGCAGGGCGGAGGATGGAGGAAAAATGTCACCCGGCACCCGCAGGGGTGAGCCATAGACGAGTTCCGCCGAGGAAGTACCCAGATCGGGAAGGGCGTGTTCTTTCTGGAGTCCTTTGAGGGGGTGAACGCGACTGTAAGTAAAGGGGTCACAGTGGATGGACTTTTCTTACAGGTCGAGCCCCTGGGGTTCACCGTGCAGCGGGTGGTCCTATTCAACGTCCCGCCCTGCATCAAGAACGAGGCCCTCCTTCCCCACCTTCACACCCTGGGGAAGCTCCTTACCGACATCACCCCAATACCCATGGGATTTTGCAGGAAGGACTTGCAGCACGTTCTCTCCCTCCGGCACCCGCTGACAATGCTGCTGGACCAGGAGGAGGTGGTCGATGGGCGCTTCTGTGTCCAGCAGGATGGGCGAGACTTCACCATCTTCTGGACATCGGAGCGCCCGAGGTGCCACGCCTGCAAGGAAGTGGGGCATATTCGGAGGAATTGCCCCAAATCCCGGGTGGAGGCCTCCGCCTCCGGTGCCACTAACCCCCCTCCTCCCCCCCCCCCCCCCCACTCCCACTCCCCCTGTAGTTGAGTCAGGGAACCCTGGGGATGGGGAGGGTCAAAAGCGGGGGGGGCAAGGTGGCGAAGAAGATAAAGCTCCTGGGGAACAAACCCCCCGGGGATAAGATCTCGCCACCCATCCCGTCACCTCCCGTTAGGGAGTCCGCAAGCCCCATAATCCAGCCAGGGGTGGAGGGGATTGGGCGGGAGGAGGGGGAGCCGCAGACTAGGGTTGCTCAGGTGACCCCAGAATCTGTGAGCTCCTCCCCTTCGAAAAAAAGAAGGAGGAATCTCTCCAGGGAGGAGCAGAAGGGGGACATAGGGGAATCTTCCAGTGGGGCGGGGAGTGCTGTGGTGGAGGATGATTCCTGCCCTCTGGTTCAGGCCCCGGTTCCATGCTCTGAAGGGGTTTCTGGGGAGGGTGGTGATGGGGACCACTCGGGTGTAATGGAGCAGGGAGAGATTCCTGTTAGGGATGGAATTCCGATTCATACACCCGAGGAAGCCCAGGAGCAACCCACCCAGGACGAGGTTGAGAACACGCCTGTGGAGTTAGGGATAGTAGGCGGGGAGGGGGAAGGGGAAACCAGCCCTTCTCTCCCGCAGGACCTGGCTCCAGAGGGACTCCCTGAGTCTGGGGCACCAGAGTCCACTCTGGGCCCATCTGATGGAGGGATAGACCCCACTGTCAATGGTCTTGACTGCCCAGGTACACCCGAGGAAGGCCCCTCTGCCACTGGCCCCACGGTGGGGACTGAGGTGGAGGTGAGACCAGAGGGTGGGGAAGAGGCAACCGCTGCGCAGAGTGGGGCGGGAGTCTCAAGCACAGAAGGTGTGTCCAAGGATGGGAATGGTGACTCCATCTGCAGTGGGGGGGTGGAAGGGGACCCCTCGGACAATGAGTCAATGGATGTTCTCGCTGCCCCCGACGCCACTCCTCTCATTCCAGTGGAGGAGATCCGCGAGTTCATCGCGGCCACCGAAGGAGCCCAACATCGGCCCAGACCGGCCTCCCTCCGGTGGCCGAACTTACAAGGGGTCACCAGCTCCCTGAACCTCTTCCTCAGAAGAAGGGGGAGGGGAAAGGGAGGGACGGGGGTGAAGGGGAACGACCGGCATCAGCTCAGGTCCTTCTTGGATGACCTGGAAAAGGACGCCGAGGCCCAGAGCAGCGTCGTTCCTGCTGAGGGTAGAGGGATCAGTAGAGCGTCCCTTGTTGCCAAGATCCGGAAGGTGAAACGCACTGCCAATCCATCTAGGGTCCGTAGCGGCAGAGGCGGCTCTGCTGTTAGCGACCAGGGGACTGGTGAGGGGATCTAATGTACTCCTGACATGGCGATCACCATAGCCAGTTATAACATAAATGGCAGCAGGGAGCCTCTCCGCAGGTTTAACCATCTCTCAACCCTGAGGGATGGGAAATATGCGGTGAGCTTCCTGCAGGAAACCCACACCATCCCAGAAGACGAGTCCACCTGGCTCCTGGAGTGGGGTGGTGAGGTCTTCATGAGCCACCTCAGCTCCATTTCCAGTGGCGTGGCCATTTTGTTGGCCCCGAATTTCCGGCCAGAAATCCTGAAGGTCCAGGAATTGGTGCCAGGCCGCTTGCTTCACCTGGCCGTGCGCCTGGATGGCGTGCCATTGCATTTTGTAAACGTGTACGCCCCCAAGCCCGCCGTGTTGCAGATGTGCCTGTTCCGGGAGGTGTCTACCCTGTTGAGCTCCATCGACTCTGGTGACTGCGTGATCCTCGGGGGAGATTTCAACTGTACCCTCGAGGAAGGAGACCGTTCCGGTATCCAGCGTGGCCAGGAGTCGGTGAAGACGTTGAAGGAGCTGGTGGGCTCCTTTGACTTGGTAGACACCTGGAGGAACCTCCACCCCGACTCCAGTGCCTTCTCCAGGAGGTCAGAGGGGGTAGTTCTCGCATCGACCGCCTGTACATTTCTCGGGCGTACGTCTCCCGCGTCTCGGCGGCTTCCATGCGGCCGGTGCCTTGCTCGGACCACCACCTGGTGTGGGCGGAGTTTACCCCGCTGCGCACGCGGGGAGGGTCCGCGTACTGGCACTTTAACAACCAGCTGCTGGAGGATCGCCGCTTCCGGGACTCGTTTGTGAGGTTCTGGACCACTTGGAAGGGGCATGGGGGAGGATTTCACTCCCTGCGGCTATGGTGGGACATGGGCAAGGCCCACATCCGGCGTTTCTGTCAGGAGTACACTAGGGGATCGACCAAGAGGCGCGATTCCAAGGTCAGATAGCTCGGGAGGGAATGCTCGATTTGGATTCTTGTCTAAGTCAGACCGGCGGGGACCCGAGCCTCTGGAGGGAATACCAGGAGAAGAAGGACGCGCTGAAGGAGCTGCAGTTACAACAATCCCGAGGCGCGTACGTGAGGTCGCGGATCCAAATGCTCCACGATTTGGACCGCGGTTCACCCTTCTTCTACTCACTGGAGAAGTGGCGGGGAGTCCGTCAGCAGTTAGTGGAGCTGCTCGCTGACAATGACTCCCCCGTCACCCAACCAGATGACATCAACACGGCGGTTCGTTCCTTTTATGGGACCTTGTTCTCACCGGATAACTCCGGCGGGGACGAGTGCAGTGATCTGTGGGAAGGTCTAGCCACGGTCGGCCCGGAGGGTGCCGAGCGCCTGGACGCCCCCCTGACACTAGACGAACTGCCCGCGGCCCTCCATCAGATTCAAAGGGGCAAATCCCTTGGTCTGGACGGCCTGACAGCAGAGTTCCTCCACAGTTTCTGGGGGACCCTGGGGGAGGACTACACCATGGTCCTGAGGGAGAGCCTGGCGACCGGGGAGATGCCCCTGTCTTGGCGGAGAGCTGTAGTGGTCCTTCTGCCCAAGAAGGGTGATCTCCGCCTACTAAAGAACTGGCGCCCGGTCTCCCTCCTCTGTACCGACTACAAGGTCTTTGCTAAGGCAATGGGCAACCGTCTGGGCCCAGTGCTGGCCCAAGTGATCCACCCTGACCAGTCTTACACGGTCCCGGGCCGGTCCATCCAGGACAATATCCATCTGGTCCGGGACCTGGTCTACCTGGCTCAGGAGACCAGTATACCCACTGCCTTTCTCTCCCTTGACCAGGAGAAGGCTTTCGACAGGGTGGATCATGAGTATCTGCTGAGGACTCTGCGGGCGTTTGGGTTCGGACCGCACTTTGTGGCCCGGATCCGACTTCTATACGCCACTGCGGAGTGCCTCGTCAAGGTCAACGGATCCTTGACGGCCCCCATTCCCTTCCGCAGAGGAGTACGTCAGGGCTGCCCCATGTCAGGCCAACTGTACGCCATCTGCGTGGAGCCATTCCTTAGTCTGCTTCGGAGGAGGTTGACGGGCTTGGTTCTACGCGAGCCGGATATGGAGGTGGTCCTCTCGGTCTATGCCGATGAAGTGCTCCTCATGGTCACTGACCCCGCCGATCTGCAGAGGATGCGCGAGTGCCAACGACTCTTGGTAGGTCCATGGCAGATGGACTCCCTCCCTGAGGAGATGCGGTTCTTCACGTGGAGCACCACGCGCCTCCTTTACTTGGGAGTCTACCTGAGTCCTGTCGCTGAGACCTGACTGGCGAAGTGGCAGGAGCTGGAGTTGAAAGTCGTCGCCCGGCTTGGGCCCTGGTCGGGTCTCCTCAGCGTGCTTTCCTACCGGGGCAGGGTGTTGATCATTAACCAACTCGTCGCCTCCCTGCTCTGGTACAGATTGACCACATTGGTCCCATCAGCCACCTTTGCTGGGATCATCCAGAAGAAGTTGATGGACTTCTTCTAGGGCAACGGAAAGCACTGGGTCTCTGCAGCGGTCCTGAGTCTCCTGATTGAGGAGGGCGGGCAGTCGCTGGTGTGCATCCGCACCCAGTTGGCGGCTCTCCGCCTCAGGACCCTGCAGAGATACCTATACTCGGAGCATCCTCCGAGGTGGCATGTGCTGGCGACGCACTTTTTCCAACGGGGCCGCTGCCTTCATGCAGGTACGCGGATCCCGATGGTGGGCGTCAGCTGTGCTGTCCTGCTGGGGATGCCCGGCTTCTACCGGGACTTGCTGAGAGTCTGGCACCTGGTTGCTGTCGACCGGAACCCCCTCCGCTGACGGAGGGCGGTGGTCCAGGCATGAGAGCAGCCGGCCCTTGTCCCACCACGCCGGGTGTCGGGGGGGCTCAAACGTGTGGAGTACTTGCGGCTGAGCAAACCCCCGCTCAACAGGAAGTACTCGTCAGACCCAGGCGCCGTAATCCTTCCCGGGAGCCGGTCCCACATAACATGAGCCGCATTCCCTCGACACCCTTCATCTCCCTCCGAGACGCAGGGAGGCGTGTCCTGTACGGGCTCCTCCTCCACACCCTGCACTTCCTCGCCCTGGTCCACCGTCCGGACACTAAGTGGCGGTCGGTGTTGCCTTCCGTCACGAGGGGGCCCCGCGGTGGGGGTCCCTCTACGCAGGAATTCTGCCCCTCTCCATCGGGGACCTGCAGTGGAAGGTATTGCACCGAGGAGTCCCCTGCAACCTGTTCCTCGCGCGGTTCACAGACTCGCCAGCCGCCTGCCACTTTTGCGGGTTGGAAGAGTCTGCGTACCACGTGTACATGGAGTGTGTGAGGTTGCAGCCCCTGTTCCAATATCTAAAGGGGCTGCTCCTTGCTTTTTGGCTGCATTTTTCACCCACCATCCTCATCTTTGGACACCCTGTGCGTAGGGGAGAGGGTAGGGCCGAAGATGTCCTCGTTGGGTTGCTCCTGGGCCAGGCCAAGCTAGCCATCCGCAACTCACGGCGCCAGGCGGAAGAGGGCTCTGCCCGAGCCAGCTGCCTAACCCTTTTCAGGGGTTACATCCACACCCGGGTGGTGTTGGAGAGGGACTACGCGCTGTCCACGGGCACCCTGGAGGATTTCCGGGACCGTTGGGCACCGCAGGGGGATGTGTCCTGGATGGGGATTGTAATATAATTGTATAATAGTTTCAATTGGTATATTTGTTTGTATAATATTCTGGTGGTGGGTTCTGTTTTGGTTTTATTGTATTGTATATATTATTTTAATATTTGAATAAATATTTTTGATTAAAAAAAAAAAAGTTTTTTAAATTGTCAAGTTTGCAGATGACACAACGGTGATCAGGCTGATCACCAACGGTGATGAAACAAAATACAGAGCGGAGGTGCAGAACCTGGCGGACTGGTGCTCTGATAACAACCTGTCCCGAAATACGACCAAGACCAAGGAGCTGATCATCAACTTCCGTTGGTCACACAACGGGGAATACGCCCCGATCTTTATCAACAGGGACAGTGTGGAGAGAGTGTCCAGCTTCAAGCTTCTGGGCACTCACATTTCGGAGGATCTCACATGGTCCACTAACACCGCTGTGCTGGTCAAGAAGGCGCAGCAACGACTGTTCTACCTGAGAACACTGAAAAAGTCTGGTCTGCCCCAACAGCTGCTGACGACCTTCTACCGCTGCACCATAGAGAGCATCCTAACACATGGCATCCCTGTGTGGTATCTCAGCTGCACGGAGGCAGAGAGGAGAGCTCTTCAGTGGGTAGTCCTTAGAGCTCAGAAGACTATCGCAACACAGCTACCAGCCTTGGAGGACATCTACAACACACGATGCCTCAGAAAAGCCACCAGCATTCACAAAGACTCCCCAGACCCCTGCAATAGTCTGTTTGAAATTCTACCATCGGGCAGACGATACAAGGCCTTCTACGCCCACACCCCAGACTCAGGAACAGCTTCATCCCCAGGGCCATAGCTGCTATGAACCGGTCCTGCTGAGCCGGATGGTCACATCGCACAGTGAACCAGCACAGACCTACTTGAACTTTATACTGTTTTAAATCTGTTTCCAATTTTGTTTCACTGGGTTGTATAAATTTATACTTATTAGCTAATTCATTTATTGCATCGTATGGAAGGCGCATTCCCAATCTCGTTGTACCCCTGTACAATGACAATAAAGATATATTGTATTGTATTGTTGTATTGTTGTACGGATAGACAGATATCCTTGATTAAGGATGGCGTTGTCTGTGGAATATCGTGTCTTACAAATTTGATTGAGTTCATTGAAGAGGTAACCAAAAAGAATGATGCGAGCAAGGCTGTAGATATTGTGGAGATGGACTTCAATATTGTTAAGTTTTACAAGATTTCTAGATTTCGAGATCAATTTATTGTCACGTGCACCCATTAAGGTACAGTGAAATTTGAGTTACCATTCAGCCATACTAAGTGAAAAGAAACAAGACGCACAGCCACATAAAATAAAATTTAAGATGAACATCCACCACAGCGGATTCCACATTCCTCACTGTGATGGAAGGTAATAAAGTTCAATCAGCTTCCTCTTTGTTCTCCCGCGGTCGGGGCTGTTGAACCATCCACAGTCGCCGCTGCCGACTGTCCAAGGCCCTCGCGTCAAGGCGATCGAAACTCCCTGCGTTGGGACGGTTGAAACTCTCCGTGGCATGGAGCTCCCGAGTCAGCCTCCTTACCAGAGACCGCGGGCTTCACGGTGTTAAAGTCCACAGGCCCCGCGGTTGGAGCTCTGTAACCTACATGGTAGGCTGCCCTGGAAGGTTAGATCGCATGAGATTCAGGGAGAGCTTGCTAACTGGACATAAAATTGGCTTCATGGAAGGAAGCAGAGTGGTGGAAGGGTTTTTTTTTGGACTGGAGACTCTTGACAAGTGGTGTGCCTCAGATTGTTGCTGGGCCCATTGTTGTTTGTGGCTAACATCAACAATTTGGATGAAAATGTACAAGGTATGGTTGATAAGTTTGCAGATGACATGAATGTGGGTGGTAGTGAAGATGGTTACCAAAAACTACAGCAGGCATTTGGGCAAGTGGGCTGAGGAATGGCAAATGCCCTTTAATGCAGATAAGTATAAGGTGTTGCATTTTGTAGAAGTCAAACAAGGGCAGGTCCTTCACTGAGAATTGTAGTTAGCTGGGGAGTGTTGTAAAGCAGAAGGATAGAGTCATAGTCATGGAGTGATACGGCGTGGAAACAGGCCCTTCAGCCCAACTACATGTCCCAGCTACACTAGTCCCACCTGCCTGCATTTGGTCTATATCCCTCCACACCTGTCCTATCCATGTGCCTGGATAACTGTTTCTTAAACGTTGGGATAATCCCTCCCTCAAATACCGTCTCTGGAAGCTTGTTCCATACACCCACCAACCTTTGTGTGAAAAGGTACCCCACAGATTTCTATTAAATCTTTTCCCCTTCACCTTGAACCTTGATTCGCCTACTCTGGGCAAGAGACCCTGTGCATCTACCCGATCTATTCCTCTCATGATTTTTAAAACACTAGGAGTAAATTTTATACAACTAGGAGTAAAGGAGTCTGTGGAGGTGCAGTCGTTGGTGTAGAGAGAGTAAAGGAGAGGGGAGAGTACGCAGCCTTGTGGTGCTCCTATGCTGAGGGTCTGCGGGTCTGAGATGGGACATGAAAACATACTTGGCTGCTTTGTTCTGAATGGTATCAACATGCTTTACTGTTGTTAGAACCAGCACTCATTTAGACAAGTCACCAACCTCTGCAGATGTGCCTTAAAAAGCACTTTATCCCCCTCCCCCTAGACACAAAGAGAGTCCCCTGAGTCCTCACCTTTCACCCCATCAGCCATCGCATGCAGCACATAATCCTCTGACATTTTCACCACCTCCAACGGGATCCCACCACTAGCCACATCTTCCCATTTCCTCCCCTTTCTGCTTTCCACTGAGACTGTTCCCTCCGCAAATCCCTGGTTAACTCACCCCTTCCCACCCCAGGTACCTTCTCCAGCAACCGTCAGGAGATGCAACACCTGTACCTATACCTCCTCCCTTGACTGACCAGGGACCTTTTCAGGTTAAGCGGAGGTTCACCTGCACCTCCTCCAACCTCATCTACTGTATCTGTTGTTCAAGGTGTGGGTTTTTATACATCAGCGAGACCAAACGTAGACTGGGCGATCGTTTCGCTGAACACCTTCACTCAGTTGGCGTAGGCCTGCCTGATCTCCCGGCTGCCAAACACTTTAATGCCCCTTGCAATTCACACACTGACCTTTCTGTCCACTGTCAGAGTGAGGCCAAATACAAATCGGAGGATCAGCACCTCATATTTTGCTTGGGCAGCTTACACCCCAGCGGTATGAACATTGATTTCTCTAACTTCAAGTAACCTTTGCATCCCCTCTCTCCATCCCTCCCCCACCCTAGTCGCATTAGTTTCAAAGTCGTCTTGTTGAGTCTCATTATCTGCAACTCATTTTCACCTAGCCCACAGCTAACAATGGCCTGTTTCCTTTATCATTGTTACTTTTTTGCATATCTTTCATCCATTTTCCTCTCTACTTCACCATCTATATCTCACATTTCCCTTTCCCCGACTCTCAGTCTGAAGAAGTGCGGCGGTAGAGTTGCTGCCTTACAGCGAATGCAGCGCCGGAGACCCGGGTTTGATTCCGACTACGGGTGCTGTATGTACGGAGTTTGTATGTTCTCCCCGTGAGCTGCGTGGGTCTTCTCCGAGATTTTCGGTTTCCTCCCACACTCCAAAGTTGTACAGGTTTGTAGGTTAATTGGCTTGGTAAATGTAAAAATTGTCCCTAGTGGGTGTAGTTAATGTGCGGGGATAGCTGGTCGGCGTGGACCCGGTGAGCCGAAAGGGCCTGTTTCCACGCTGTATCTCTAAACTAAACTAAACTAAACTAAACTAAAAGAACTCAGGCTTAGTTACTCCAGCTTTTTGTGTCTATTTTTGGACACTCACGCACCACAGGATACCTGACCTCCTGATGCACCACAGGCTTCAGAACATTGAACAGAACAGCACAGGAACACATCCATCGTTCCACAATGCCTGCCCCGAATTTGATGCCAAATTGAACCAATCCCTCCTGCCTGCTCATGATCCATAACCCCTCCACAATCACAAGCCAAACTAAATATCGTGTCTGCCTCCACCACCACCCCTGGCTACAAAGCAAATTGCATGCACCCACCAATCTGTGTCAGAAAAACCTTGCCAGGAAACTGCCAGAGCAGCAGACTGAGGCGGAGGTGTCGAAGATGGAAGTTGGAACTGAAAGAACAAAGATGGAAAGAGCAGAGTCGAGGCAGAAAGTAACAAGTCCTGTGGAATATCTACGTCGGTCTTTCATTAAAAAACAGAGAGGGCAAAGAGAATTGCAAACGTCAATGCTTAAACAGACTCCATCTGAAGGGAGGAAAAGGAGTCAACATTACAGATTGAAGAACTTTCATCAGTAATAGATAGTTCAGATACAAATCGAAAAGGCTGGTAATGTGAAATTGCTGAACTCAGCCGCGAGCTCTGCGTGCTGTAATTGGCCAAAGACAGAGATTGAATTGAAAGTGAATTGAGAAAATTAAAGTCACAGGCACCGTAAAAGCTCATAGTTCAACTCGTAAACTGAACATCGCAGGCCCGTAACTCTTAAAAGAGAGAGGACCATCCTGGTGTCAGATGGAGGTGTGCAGCGGGAAGTAACCCTTGCTTCCCCATCCTAGTTCCCAGACTAGTCTCGCTGTTCTCCTGATGAAAGTTTACTGATTGTCACCATCCCCATAGCTGGCAACTAGACCAAGTGGACCTGTTGGGTCCAAACCTCTCCTGCATTGGTCCAGCACCCTCTCCTCCCCCCCTTCCTTCCCCCGCTTCCCCCCTCCCCCTATCCCCCCCTCCCCTCTCCCCCTCCCCCTCCCCTCTCCCCTCCCCATCCCCCCCCCCTCCTCCCCTCCCTCTTCCCCTCCCTCATCCCCTCCCCTCCCCCTCATTCCACCCCTTTACCCTCCCCACACTCCATCCCCCTCAACCCCCCTTATCCTCCCTCCTCCCCCCTCCCTCCTCCCCCCCTCATTCCACCCCCTCCCTCCCTAGGAGATAGATTTAAACTTTAAAATGTGAATAACTTTTAAAATATAACACTGATTTCAATGAAACTTCTTCCATTAGCACCAAAGGGATGACGGTGAGTAAGGTGGGCCTAAAATTGTGGCACTATCGTGTACCGTTTTGGCTGTAGTTCAGGAACAAACAAACAAACAAACAAGAGTTTTAGTATATAGATGTTCCTTTGTCCCCTTTGTTCTCTCGTTTTCACACCTTACCCTTCCATATCTATGTGTCTCCCTCTTCCCTGACTCTCAGTCTGAAGAGGGGTCTCAACGCATTCATTTTCTCCAGAGATGCTGTCTGTCCAACTGAGTTACTCCAGCATTTTGTGTCCAGCTTCGGTGCTGGGGGATTGATGTTTATGATCAATTAACCATTAGGAAATTGGAAATTGTCTAAACTAAACTAAACTAAACTATTAGCTTAGAAATTGTCTATTTAGCAATTGTAAATCTACGGTCTTGTGGATGAAAGAAGACATCGGACAAGAGGAAAAAGAGTAAGGTCAAGATGGAATGTAATAGGTGCTGTCGGATATAAATGTGGACTTTTCTTTAAGGGAGACAGTCGACTTTTAACAACACTAAGAATCTTGAGATATAAACACAACTAATTTTAGAAAGTATTGTGATGTCTTGAGAGGTCGGGAGCTTTTCTCTTGAAGGTTGGGAGGTGTGGGTGCCGGAAATGAAGACAAAAGTTCTTGTCTTCAAACTTAAATTCCATATATTTAGTCTTTTCCAAAAACAGGTAAACTTAATTGTTTGCCGACAGGTACACAAAACCAAAACAGGTAGTTAAATCAAAACTGTAGCTTGCTGCCTTCTTACAAAATATAACTCAAACACTGCTTCTCACCCTGTCTGCTCCAGTCGTTGTCTCTCCCTGTCTGCTCCAGTCGTTGTCTCACCCTGTCTGCTCCAGTCGTTGTCTCACCCTGTCTGCTCCAGTCGTTGTCTCACCCTGTCTGCTCCAGTCGTTGTCTCACCCTGTCTGCTCCAGTCGTTGTCTCACCCTGTCTGCTCCAGTCGTTGTCTCACCCTGTCTGCTCCAGTCGTTGTCTCACCCTGTCTGCTCCAGTCGTTGTCTCTCTTTTTAAATACACTGCTTCCCTTCCCTTTTAGCTCATCTGGTTCAGCTGGGCAGCAATCAGTGTCAGCAGCAATCAGTGCCCTGCTGACTATGGGTTTTGTAGTCTTTTGCTGGCAGCCCTGATGGTTTGTAGTCCTTGTTGCATCCACCGGGAGGAAATGTATTTCTCCTCTATGAGTCTACCTCTCATGATATCACAGTATATAAAAAGCAAGAACATGGTGGTATTTTTTTTTAAAAAAGCAGATGTGGAAATAAATTAAAAGGCTCAGAAATGCAGTTACATTCCTTTCAGGCAGAGTGGAATGTTGAACTGAGGGGCCCATTAAGGGAATCATGTGCCTTTAGCTTAAATTAATTTGATTTCTCATGTATGAGTTACTGTTTCAGTAAGAGGAAAGAAAACCCTCAGCGATGCTTTACGCTGTTGCTCTGGAGAATGTCCAAATTTATCAAAAGTGAAGAGAAGGGTAAAATTCTACAGTTGGGGATTATTTGCTCCAGCTTTTCGTGCCTATAACACGATCATAAGTGGCAGGAGCAGAATTAGGCCATTCGGCCCATCAAGTCTACTCCGCCATTTAATCACAATCACAATAATACTTTATTAGCCAGGTATGTTTTGCAACTTACGAGGAACTTCATTTGCCATACAGTCATAACAATAAAAAGCAACAGGACACACAAGATACATTTTAACATGAACATCCACCACAGTGACTCCTCCACATTCCTCACAGTGATGGAAGGCGAACAAAAGTTCAATCTCTTCCTTTCTTTGTCCTCCAGCAATTGAGGGCTCTAACCTTCTGCTGACGGGACGATCTTGACTCCCATAGCCGGCGGCGGGCTTTCCTCGTTGGAGGGGGGGAATCTTAGCTCCCCTGCGCTGGGCGATCTACCCCAGGTTGGGGCTTGTTGAGCGTCGTGTGGCTTGGAGCTCCCAACCTGAGACGACGAGCTCCTTGATGTTAGTCCGCAGGCCGCGGTTGGAGTGTCGATCCCAGGCAAGGGATCGTATGCTCAGATAACCCCCCCCCCCCGTGGTGGGGCTCAAAGTCAGTCCCGAGCAAAGCCGCCAACTCCATGATGTTAGCCGCAGAGTGACCTAATATCCGGAAATATGATCCAGAAAACAATCACATCCCCATCTCCGAACCCCATTCTCTTGCCTTCTCCCCAGAACCTCTGACACCCGTTCTAATTAAAATGGAGGAGCCAATAGTATTGGCGGCAAAAGGGACAAAGCAATCTGAGTGCGTGTGATCGGCATGACCTCGCCCGAAGGCTCGTCGTTCAGCGAGACCAGGAACCTGCCCGAAGGCTCGTCGGTCGGTGAGACCAGGAACCCGCCCGAAGGCTCGTGGTTCAACGAGATCAGGAACCCGCTGGACGACTCGTTGGTCGGTGAGACCGGGAACCCGCCCGAAGGATCGTTGGTCGGTGAGACCAGGAAACCGCCCGAAGGCTCATCGGTCGGTGAGACCGGGAACCCGCTGGACGACTCATTAGTCGACATAATGGGGAGGGAGCTGGAGAAGTTGGGTGCGAGGATCAAGGACCGGCAGGAGGGTGAACCGGGGTAATGCCTCCAGCATCTTCAGGGGCGGCTGCAGGAGGCGACCCCTCCCCCGGGACACAAAGATGTCTGGGCGAGGAGATAGTCAATAGTCAATAGTCGTTTATTTGTTACATACACATAAATGTGTAGTAAATGAAACATTACCCGCAGTTGAACAATAAGACCAATAAGATTAATCAATAAAAATGCAATAACACATACAATCACAACTAACACCAAACAAAAAGAAACATCCATCACAGTGAGTCTCCTCCAGTCCCTCCTCACTGTGATGGAAGGCCAAAATGTCTTTTTCTCTTCCCTGCCGTCTTGTCCCGCGGTCAGGCTGTTGGATTTGCCACGTCGGGGCGGTCGGGGCTCCCGATATTGAAGCCCCCGCTGGGCGGTGAAAGGTCAACGGCCTATTTCAGGCCGCGCCGGATGGTGAAGGGTCCGTGGCGGGCCGACCCAAGCCCCGCGATTCGGGGCGGGCGAACACGTTGCCTCTGCCGTTGCCGGAGCTCCCGATGTCGGCCCCCATCCAGGGGTCTGCGGGCTTCCGACGTCCACGCGGCCCGCGCCGGAGCCTCCGGAGACGAGTCGCAGCCGCGCCCGCAACATCCGCAGGCAGCCAGCGCCGCAGGTGGTGAGTCCGCGCCGCGGGCTCTGCGAACCAGAGCCCCAGGTGTTCCCAGGTGAATGTCCGGTGGTAGGCCGCAACGGGAACGGAGACACGACACAGAACAAAGGTCACGTCTCCGTTCTGGAGAGAGAATGTTACAGTTCCCGTTCCCTCCCACCCCCCCCCCCCCCAAAAACATAACATACAACACTACATCATATTAAACTACAATTCAGACAAAAACAACAAAAAACACAAAAGACAGACGGACTGCAGGCAAGCCGCAGCTGCGACGGCAGCGCTGGCTCCTCCAGCGGAGAGGAGAGGAGAGGGACATCGGTTCACGGGAACTGTTCCAGTACATTGAGGATGCGGGGGGAACAACCAGACTGTGCAGTGTGAATAATGGCGTTACAAATGGTGGCACCCGCATGTGGAATATATGCAAAATGAATTTTACTCTGCAGTGGTATGTTGATATAGACATAGAAAATAGGTGCAGGAGGAGGCCAATTGGCCCTTCGAGCCAGCACCGCCACCGATTATGATCACGGCTGATCATCCACAATCAGTATTCACACTGCGGTCCAGTTATCGCCTGCGCCCTCGATGTGCTGGAGCAGTTCCCATGAACCTCTCCACTCCTCTCCTCACCTCGCCCGACCATCTTTGCATTGCCCTGGCCCTTGCTCCTCGCGCCCGTCTTCTCCAGTTCCCTCCCCGTTATGCTGAACGACGAGCCTTCGGGCGGCTTCCCGGTCTAGCTGACCGATGTTGTAACAATAATTCCCAAAGTTGGAATGGTATTTTAACTGAGGTTTAACTATTGATTCTAAAGGTTTTCTTTGACTTGTTTGCTTTTAATAAAGCTAATAGTTTAGTTTAGTTTAATTTAGCTTAGTTTAGTAGAGATACAGTGCGGAAACAGGCCCTTTGGCCCACCGAGTCTGTACCAATCAGCAATCCCCACACACTAACACTATCCTACACACACGAGGGACAATTTACACTTATACCAAGCCAATTAACCTACAAACCTGTACGTGTTTGGAGTTTGGGTGGAAACCAAACCACATGGGTTGGAGACAACCCACATGGTCACGGGGAGAATGTATAAACTCCGTACAGACAGCACCCGTAGTCAGGATCAAGCCCATGTCTCTGGCACTGAAAGCACTGTAAGGCAGCAACTCTATCGCTGTGCCAATTATTGTCATAGAAACATAGAAGATAGGTGCAGGATGGCCTCCTCATGCACCCCCCGCTCCTCTCTTCCCCCACCCTCACCTCCTCCTACCCGCACCCTCCACTCTACCCACTCGCCCCACCCCCATTTTCACTGTCCCATTCCCCCGCACCCCCACTCTCCCCTCTTCCCCACCCCCACTGTCCCCCTTCCCCCCACCCCCTCTTTTCCACCATTAACACCCCGACTCTCTTCTCCCCAAAACCACCCCCTTCCCCCCACACCCCTCTCTCCTCCCCCTTTTACTCCCCTCTCTGCTCCTCCCCTCCCCAAATTCTCTCCTCCTCCCCCATTCTCTCCTCCCCTCACACTCTCCCTCCTCACCAATCCCTCCTCCCCTCCCCTCATTCTCTCCTCCCCCAGCCCCACTCTCACTCTCCCCCAGCCCCACTCTCACTCTCCCCATCCCCCTTGTTCCTCCACCGCTCCCCCCCACCCCTCTCCTCCCCCCACATTCACCCCCACCCTCCCCTCCACACACTCGCCCCACCCGCATTCTCACTGTCTCCCTCCCCACCCCACTGTCCCCGCTTCCCCACCCCCACTGTCCTCCTTCCACCCACCACCACCCCCCCTTTCCCCCACACCCCCTCTCTCCCTTGAAGGGACGGATGAGTGGACCATTAGTCCGACCATCTCCCTCCTGCTCGGGAGTGTCCACCGGGTGTGGGAGAGCGGGGAGAGTGAGGGGAGAGGGGAGCACCTGATTGCGGGCGGGCGGCTCCGCTAACGACGTCCATTTTGCTTGTGCGAGTGAGGAGAGGCCATGCGTGGTGACGTCAGACGCACAGCACTTTTAAAAAAAGTGTTTAGAAATTAGAGTTTTAAAGTTTAAAATATCTGTAACTTAAAAGATATTCGAGCAATTTAAATAAAACTTGTTATAAACAGTCGCCAGGACAGTGGTGGTTAAGGTGGTGGCGCTGTGGTTAACGTTGTGGCTGCAGGTCCACATGTTATACATATATCTACGGGGGGCTCATCTCAAAGGCGCATTGTGACGTCACACGCTGAAGACCTTCAATAAATCGGTTAGAAATTAAATGTTTTAACTTTAAAACCTCTCTAATTTTAAAAAATATGACCCTGTTATATCTACGGGGGGCTCATCTCAAAGGCGCATTGTGACGTCACACGCTGAAGACCTTCAATAAATCGGTTAGAAATTAAATGTTTTAACTTTAAAACCTCTCTAATTTAAAAAAATATGACCCTGTTATAGGCACCGGTGGCGGGAGTGGTGATTAAGGCGGTGCAAAATTTGTGGCGCTACGGTTTACCGTTTTGGCGAAATCACTGATAGACCTTTTATATATATATATATATATATATATATATATATATATATATCTTGTATATCTTGTATATATATATATATATACTAGAACAAGTGTGCCCGTTCAAAGCGGGCCCGTTGGGCCCGTCCCCACACCCCCCATTTTCTCCTCCCCCAGCCCCACTCTTACTATCCCCACACCCTCCCCTCAGTCCCCCTCCATTTTATCTCCCCCAGACATACTCTTAGCATCATTTTGGGAGAGAGGAGAGAAGCAATGGGAGAGAGGAGAGGTGCCACGCTGAAAGCCTTCAATAAATCAGTAGGAGGGGGGTTGGGCGAGTTTTTTGACATCACACGCCGAAGGCAATTGAAGAAACGGCTTTTTTTTTTCTTTACTAAAACCTCTGTAACTTTAAAAATACGAGGCCAAATCAAATAAAAAAATCATTTTCCAGCTGCGTTCAGCGTGGTGATTAAGGCGGTGCAAAAATCGTGTCGTTACTGTTCACCTTTTTTCCCGAAATAACTGATTGAAAAAATATTTTGACTTTTAAACCTCTGTAACTTAAAAAATAAACGACCGAATTAAATAAAAACAACATTTTCGGCAAGCGTCCAGCGGTGTGATTAGGCGGTGTGATGAGATGCCGCGCATGCGTACTGAGCACAGCCGCACCGCAGCGCCCCCTATAGAAACTTCAATAAGGGGGGGGGCATCGCTTTAAAACCTCTGTAACTTAAAAAATATGCGACCGAATTAACTAAAAATATCATTTTCCAGCAGCGGCCCGCGTGGTGATTAAGGCGGTACAAAAATCGTGCCGCTACGGTTCACCGTTTTGCCGAAATCAGCCGGAAATCAGCCGACCTCAGCTGGGGTCGGAGAGGAATTTCCCGGATTTTTTCCCAAATTGGCCTGGGTTTTTTATCCGGTTTTTCGCCTCTCCCAGGAGATCACTCAGTTCTTTTGGGTGGGCGGTTGGAGCGGTTGGAGTAGCGGCCGGGCGGTAGGTTTAGTAACTGAGCGCGGGGCTTTGTTTGGAGAGTATGACTGCCAGGGCAGTTTTTTGTTCTGGGTGTCAGATGTGGGGAATCTGGGAGTCTGATAGTCTTCCAGACATCCACATCTGCGCCAGGTGTGACGAGATGGGGCTCCTAAGGGACCGTATTAGGAACCTGGAGCGGCAGATTGATGACCTCCGTCTGATCAGGGAGAGTGAGGAGGTTATAGATAGGAGTTACAGGGAGGTGGTCACTCCTAGACCACGGGAGGTAGACAAGTGGGTCACTGTTAGGGGGGGCAAGGAACAGAGGCAGGGACTAGGGAGTACCCCGGTGGCTGTACCCCTTGGAAATAAGTACTCCTGTTTAAGTACTGTTGGGGGGGACAGCCTACCTGGGGGCAACGACGGTGCCCGGGCCTCTGGCAAGGAGTCCGGCCCTGTTGCTCAGAAGGGTAGGGAAAGGAAGAGGAGAGCAGTAGTAATAGGGGACTCTATAGTGAGGGGGTCAGATAGGCGTTTCTGTGGACGCAGTCGGGAGACCCGGATGGTGGTTTGCCTCCCTGGTGCCGGTGTCCGGGATGTGTCTGAGCGTGTCCAGGATATCCTGAAAGGGGAGGGAGAGGAGCCAGAGGTCGTGGTACATATAGGTACCAACAATATAGGTAGGATAAGGGAAGAGGTCCTGAAAAGAGAATTCAGGGGGCTAGGAAGAGAGTTAAAAAAAAGGACTTCCAAAGTAATAATCTCAGGCTTACTGCCTGTGCCACGCGATAGTGAGAATAGGAATGGAGTGAGGTGGAGGATAAATACGTGGCTGAGGAACTGGTGCAGGGAGCAGGGTTTCAAGTTTCTGGATCATTGGGACCTCTTCTGGGGGAAGTATGACCTGTACAAAAAGGACGGGTTGCATCTGAACCCGAGGGGAACCAATATCCTGGCGGGGAGATTTGCTAAAATAACTGCGGAGACTTTAAACTAGTACGGTTGGGGGGAGGGACTCAAACACAGATAGCTAATAGGCAGTGTGTGAGGCAGGAGGCAGAAAAGGGAAACACTCAGACCCAATATGTAGGAGAGAAAGAAGGGAAAAGAAATAAACTGAGAATAAGAAATGATGGGTCCCTTAAATGTGTATATTTTAATGCTAGGAGCATTGTAAGAAAGGTGGATGAGCTTAGAGCCTGGATTGACATCTGGAAGTATGATGTTGTGGCGATCAGTGAAACATGGTTGCAGGAGGGTTGCGATTGGCAATTAAATATTCCAGGATTTCATTGTTTCAGATGTGATAGAATCGGAGGGGCAAGAGGTGGGGGTGTTGCATTGCTTGTCAGGGAGGATATCACAGCAGTGCTTTGGCAGGACAGACTAGAAGGCTCGATTAAGGAGGCTGTTTGGGTGGAACTCAGAAATGAGAAAGGTTTAGCAACACTTATAGGGGTGTATTATAGACCGCCAAATAGGGAACGAGAATTGGAAGAGCAAATATGTAAGGAGATAGCAGATATTAGTAGTAAGCACAGAGTGGTGATTGTGGGTGATTTCAATTTTCCGTATATAGACTGGGAATCACATTCTGTTAAAGGGCTGGATGGTTTGGAGTTTGTAAAATGTGTGCAGGATAGTTTTTTGCAGCAATACGTAGAGGTGCCTACCAGAGATGGGGCAGTGTTGGACCTCCTGTTAGGAAATGAGATGGGTCAGGTGACGGAGGTATGTGTTGAGGAGCACTTTGGGTCTAGTGATCATAATGCCATTAGTTTCAATATCATTATGGAGAAGGTCAAATCTGGACCAAGGGTTGAGATTTTGGATTGGAGAAAAGCTAATTTTGAGGAGATGAGAAAGGATTTAAAAGGAGTGAAATGGAAATTGTTGTTTTATGAAAAGGATATAATAGAGAAATGGAGGATATTTAAAGGTGAAATTTTGAGAGTACAGAGTCTTTATGTCCCTGTTCGGTGGAAAGGAAAGAATAATAATTTGAAAGAGCCGTGGTTTTCCAGGGAAATTGGACACTTGGTTCGGAAAAAGAGGGAGATATACAATAAATATAAGCGGCAGGGAGTAAATGAGGTTCTTGAGGAATATAAAGAATGTAAAAGGAATCTTAAAAAGGAAATTAGAAAAGCGAAAAAAAGATATGAGGCTGCTTTGGCAAGTAATGTAAAAGTAAACCCCAAGGGGTTCTACAGATATGTCAATAGCAAAAGGATAGTGAGGGATAAAATTGGTCCATTAGAGAGTCAGAGTGGACAGCTATGTGCTGAGCCGGAAGAAATGGGGGAGATATTAAACAATTTCTTTTCTTCGGTATTTACCGAGGAGAAGGATATTGAATTATGTGAGGTAAGCGAAACAAGTAGAGTAGTGATGGAAATTAGGATGATTAAAGAAGAGGAGGTACGGACACTTTTGAAGAATATAAAAGTGGATAAGTCTCCAGGTCCTGATAGGATATTCCCTAGGACATTGAGGGAAGTTAGTGCAGAAATAGCAGGGGCTATGACGGAAATATTTCAAACGTCATTAGAAACAGGGATGGTGCCGGAAGATTGGCGCATTGCGCATGTTGTGCCTTTGTTTAAAAAAGGTTCTAAAAGTAAACCTAGCAATTATAGACCTATTAGTTTGACGTCTGTGGTGGGAAAATTAATGGAAAAGATACTTAGGGACAATATATATAATTATTTGGATAATCAAGGCCTGATTAGAAACAGTCAACATGGATTTGTGCCTGGAAGGTCATGTTTGACTAATCTTCTTGAATTTTTTGAAGAGGTTACCAGGGAAATTGATAAGGGCAAGGCTGTGGATGTTGTCTATATGGACTTCAGTAAGGCATTTGACAAGGTTCCACATGGAAGGTTGATTAAGAAGGTTAAATCGTTGGGTATTAATAGTGAGGTTGCAAGATGGATTCAACAATGGCTGAATGGGAGATACCAGAGGGTAACGGTTGACAATTGTATGTCAGGTTGGAGGCCAGTGTCTAGTGGAGTGCCCCAAGGATCTGTGTTGGGTCCACTGTTGTTTGTCATTTACATTAATGATCTGGATGATGGTGTGGCAAATTGGATTAGTAAATATGCAGATGATACTAAGATAGGTGGAGTAGTTGATAGTGAGGTAGATTTTCAAAGTCTACAGAGAGACTTGGGCCTTTTGGAAGGGTGGGCTGAAAGATGGCAGATGGAGTTTAATGCTGATAAGTGTGAGGTGCTGCATTTTGGTAGGACAAATCAAAATAGGACGTACAGGGTAAATGGTAGGGAATTGAGGAATGCAGTGGAACAGAGGGATCTGGGAATAACTGTGCATTGTTCCCTGAAGGTGGAATCTCATGTGGATAGGGTGGTGAAGAAGGCGTTTGGTATGCTTGCCTTTATAAATCAGAGCATCGAGTATAGAAGTTGGGATGTAATGTTGAAATTGTACAGGGCATTGGTGAGGCCGAATCTGGAGTATGGTGTGCAGTTCTGGTCGCCAAATTATAGGAAGGATGTCGACAAAATGGAGAGGGTACAGAGGAGATTTACTAGAATGTTGCCTGGGTTTCAGCACTTAGGCTACAGAGAGAGGTTGAACAGGTTGGGTCTTTATTCTTTGGAGCGTAGAAGGTTGAGGGGGGACTTGATAGAGGTTTTTAAAATTATGAGAGGGACGGACAGAGTTGACGTGGGTAGGCTTTTCCCTTTGAGAGTGGGGAAGATTCCAACAAGGGGACATAGCTTCAGAATTGAGGGACAAAGGTTTAGGGGTAACATGAGGGGGAACTTCTTTACTCAGAGGGTTGTGGCTGTATGGAATGGGCTTCCGGTGGAAGTGGTGGAGGCTGGCTCGATTTTATTATTTAAGAGTAAATTGGATAGGTATATGGAAAGGAGGGGATTGGAGGGTTATGGTCTGAGTGCAGGTAGATGAGACTAGGTCAGGGAGAATGGTCGGCGTGGACTGGTAGGGCCGGACAGGCCTGTTTCCATGCTGTAGTTGTTATATGTTATATGTTATATGTTAAATATATATACATACATACAAGATCTGAGTTTTGTAGGATAGATAGATAGATAGATAGATAGATAGATAGATAGATAGATAGATAGATAGATAGATAGATAGATAGATAGATAGATAGATAGATAGATAGATAGATAGATAGATAGATAGATAGATAGATAGATAGATAGATAGATAGATAGATAGATAGATAGATAGATAGATAGATAGATAGATAGATAGATAGATAGATAGATAGATAGATAGATAGATAGATAGATAGATAGATAGATAGATAGATAGATAGATAGATAGATAGATAGATAGATAGATAGATAGATAGATAGATAGATAGATAGATAGATAGATAGATAGATAGATAGATAGATAGATAGATAGATAGATAGATAGATAGATAGATAGATAGATAGATAGATAGATAGATAGATAGATAGATAGATAGATAGATAGATAGATAGATAGATAGATAGATAGATAAGATAGATAGATAGATAGATAGATAGATAGATAGATAGATAGATAGATAGATAGATAGAGATAGATAGATAGATAGATAGATAGATAGATAGATAGATAGATAGATAGATAGATAGATAGATAGATAGATAGATAGATAGATAGATAGATAGATAGATAGATAGATAGATAGATAGATAGATAGATAGATAGATAGATAGATAGATAGATAGATAGATAGATAGATAGATAGATAGATAGATAGATAGATAGATAGATAGATAGATAGATAGATAGATAGATAGATAGATAGATAGATAGATAGATAGATAGATAGATAGATAGATAGATAGATAGATAGATAGATAGATAGATAGATAGATAGATAGATAGATAGATAGATAGATAGATAGATAGATAGATAGATAGATAGATAGATAGATAGATAGATAGATAGATAGATAGATAGATAGATAGATAGATAGATAGATAGATAGATAGATAGATAGATAGATAGATAGATAGATAGATAGATAGATAGATAGATAGATAGATAGATAGATAGATAGATAGATAGATAGATAGATAGATAGATTGATAGATAGATAGATAGATAGATAGAATAGATAGATAGATAGATAGATAGATAGATAGATAGATAGATAGATAGATAGATAGATAGATAGATAGATAGATAGATAGATAGATAGATAGATAGATAGATAGATAGATAGATAGATAGATAGATAGATAGATAGAT